>NC_056745.1:9865981-10103481 GCF_019279795.1 Protopterus annectens
TGTCCTGGTAACTGCAGCGATGTCAGCCTTCTCCAGTGTGAGGAGACCTTGAAAGGGGGGGTGGAGTTTCTTGTTTAGGCCTGTGGCACTGAGTAATAACACCTTTAGAATCCCTTAGATTGCTTTGTCAGTTTAGCATTGCCTACAAAAGGAACTATGGGAGAGAGGACAACGTCTTACCTAGTATTTGAAGGCCCGAGGTGAGAGTTACAGACCATCCTTAGCAAAGCAACGTGGTCTGTTGAGCATGTCCTACAATGCTGACAAACACTGGATCCCCTTGAAATGACACCAGAAGTTAGACAAAAGTGTATTAGCCCAGTAGACCAACTATCCTTGGAAGAGGTAGAACGATGCTCAGTGCTAGGCTCATACCAGCCTGGGACACACAGCCTGAGAGCTCTATAATGTCTCTTTTTCATCTAGTCCAGAGAAAACATCTCAGATCATTTTCACCCACAATGACTATGACAGAGTCATACTTGAACTTGTGGTTCAATGACCTGATTTTATATATACATAAACATATATATTAATTATAGAAAGTTACTGTTGTGGAAAAAAATAATGAAGACTATGCGGATAAGTGTCTAAATTGGCATAATAGTATTCTGAGAGAATTTTGGGAAATTTAATGGTTCCAGTAAGAAAGAGTTTGTTGAAGGTTATGTTAACTCAATTTGCTGAAGGTTAGTTCAATTAAAAAGGAATTTTATTTATTTATTTGTTTATTTTTGTGGAGATTGCCTTCTAAAATGTTTCATGTTTAGAATGAAATGAAATTTATAGCCAAAGAAGAGATCTCCTCACTTACATTCAAAAACAATGTGCCATTGTCTCCTCGGTTACATTCAAAAACAATGTGACATTGTCTCCCCGGTTACATTCAAAAATAATGACACATTGTTTATGAATGTAACACATTAAAAAAAGTTGGAGTGGAATTACTCAGAGTTAGGTTTTTTTAAAAGAATCTTTTTATGGGCATTACCAAGATTTGTCAGAAACAGAAATACAAAAAATGGACAAATTGGTTGTGTTGGTGTTATAGTCAATGTGGTAAGGTTGAGGTTTCACCTATATAACAGAAAATTAGATAGTGGTGCAGGTATTAGGTTTTGAACTGTGTTATTATTTACTGAAAGAAAAAGAGGTGTGCTATAAATTTTCAGGAGTTAAGTAAGTGAACAACTTAATACGTTAAGTTAGCGGGTTCAATTACTGGAATTGCCCATGTAGCGATCTTCCTCTTCACTCGTTAATGTTTGCAAACCATGGCATTTTAAGACTTTGTGCTGCTTGTTATAGAGGACACTATAATCTCTATGTGTAGCAATTTCAATTATCAAAACTACTTCTATCACTTTTCTTGGACTACTTTATTTTTTTTTTGTCTACTTTTTTGACTGCTGATAATGGGTGGTATCATGTGATATAAACATTACTGTCAGCAATACTGTGGTTTATGTCTCCAATGTTCTCAGCTACTTCTATATTTTAATGTTGAGACAATTCCAAATTCAGCAATCTTGCCACATTACTGAGGCTTTTAGCATACAGATCTACAACCATGAATGTATCTCAGCCAGGAATGAGATGTGCAAGTGTTTCCCATTCTGTTTTACAGAACCTGCATTTGTCTGTTTCTTTCATGTTTTCAGGAGGCTTGTAAACTATCGTTTATGTATCCACCATGTAGGGTTGCCTTATTAGTCTTTCATTCACCTCTCCTTAACCATTTCTGTGTCAAATCTTGGTCAACAAGAGCTTGTTCCAGAAGTTCTTTATACATGCCGCTATATATTTGGATTTTTATGTTTTCTTTCCTTTTCTTTCTGGTCCTGTTGTCTGTATTGTATTATTTCTTTTTGGGGGTGGGGGACTTTCAATCGCTGTCTCATTTTTTCTTTACTTGTGGTTTGACATCCATTCCAACTTTGTTCCAAAATGCTTCTGCTAAATGAAGCAATGATGCCATCTTAGACTTCTCTTCATGCTTTAGATTTTGTTTGGATCTGACAAGGTCAGCAAATATGTGTTCAGTCCCACAACTGCAGATCTATATATGTAATTAGTTTTGAGGAGGCCCATATCTCCTAGAGTAAGGATTATATAATCTTGGTATGAACTGTTTTCTATATATAATTTGGTAAACTTGAAGCATTTTTTCTTGTTTTATTGCTAGCTGATTCAATAATTTTTGTGACCACCAATCACACTAATGATATAGGAACAGGAAGAACAAATGATTTATAGCGTGGACTTTATTCCTAGATGTCAAGGCTGCTTTCAGTGTTATCTTTACTCTTGTGAAGTATTCTTTACTAAGCTTTGTTCTCATTTGTTCGTGTTCTGTATGCAACATCTGTTCATACATACTTATACACTCCCTCCTGATCAGGTTCCTTTATATCATAGTCCTGTCCCAGGTCGCTATTTTCTTGTTACTTCATCTTTCCTTTTATAAATGTTGCTTTTGCACATTTATCAAGACCAAATGTCACTCTTATATTCTTAGAAAAAAGTTTACATATTTGTAGTTGCGCTTTCAGATCCCTGTCTGATAAACCATGCAATTTTAAAACATCCATAAAAAAGGAGATGAGACATCATTAAACCAAGTTGTTTTCTCAGAGTTAAATTGTGGCAAGACAAAAGAGCAGCCATGACAAAGAATCACCATGGACTATCCCTTTTGAGTTTTTATTCTTGGAGTAATAACTTGCCCTTTATCATGGCTTAGCTGTAAAGTGATTTGCCACAGTTTCACAGTCATTGTGATGTAACTGATCACTGTAGCATATATCTTATAGATCTGTAAGTATTCAGTTATCCATCAATGGATTCGCCCCCTTTTAATAACTCTCTGTTATGGCTTTGTTTGCTACAAATGCTCCTTTCTTCCTTATGCTTTTCTTAATTACCTTTTTGTTCTATAGCCATAATTTATTTTTTCTAAATGACTATAAACTATCTGCATAATTTTCACTATATAATTTGTATAATGCTAGAAGACACATTATTGTTCTAAAGTTCTTAGAACTGCTTGTGGATTCACTCTTAATGAGTAATACTGATTTTCCTGCTGTTAACCAAGTCAGTGTCTGTTCAGGATATGTATATAGGTAATTTTTACTTAAGGCTAAATCTTGGTGTAAAGATGTTAACACCTTTAGCTGTAAGTTAAGCACTGCACGTGGACCTCCAGTTTTCTGTTTAGAGGCTTTTTGTTAATTTTTATCTCAATTTCTCTGGCTGTTACTTCATCCCATTTCATGTCATATACATTAGAGCTCCTTACTGTTTCTTGTAATTCTTCTCTCCATTCAGCATCTTTGTTATACTCAACATACTTCTCCAGAATATACCTGCTTCCTTTTTTTTTGGCAGCGTTTCTATTTCTTTCGCTTTATTTCCCAGTTTGCTAGAAGACTTTTTTGGGTCATCACTGAACTACTTATTTTGTACATTTCCTTTACATGTGTATCATCTACGTTTTCCCATTTGGGCTGATATTTTCAGTTTATTGCTGGAAACAGTGTATGATAAATCCTGCTCTGTTTTGATATTGTTTGTTGTTTTTAGCATGTCTATCTTTCCAAGGATTCCTGATGATATCTTTCAACACTGACACTTCTTGCCTTTGCTGCTTTTGTTTTCTCTATTAAATGTTTCCATGGTTACATTCTCTCTTCCTTTCCTTTGTTATTCTACATTTTTATGTTAACACTTTATCCCATGTTCATTTAGCTGCACAGTAACATATCCTACTTCTGGTACATCACACACATTTCTCCTAATAGTCCTGATTACTGTGTTCATCTATTTTACCAGACTTCTAAATCTTTGAATCTTATTTACTTTCTGTAATATTTTACTTTCATCTATCTTAATATGTCTAGCTGTCTCTCAGGGCTAAATCTTTGTTTTCCGGTTTCTCCCCAGTGTAGGTGTCATTGTGGTATTTTCCAGTTTCTCCCCAGTGTGGGTGTCCTTGTGGTATTTTCCAGTTTGTCTCCAGTGTTGGTGTCCTTGTGGTATTTTTCAGTTTCTCCCCAGTGTGGGTGTCCTTGTGGTATTTTCCAGTTTCTCCCCAGTGTGGGTGTCCTTGTGGTATTTTCCAGTTTCTCCCCAGTGTGGGTGTCCTTGTGGTATTTTCCAGTTTCTCCCCATTGTGGGTGTCCTTGTGGTATTTTCCAGTTTCTCCCCATTGTGGGTGTCCTTGTGGTATATACCAAATGAGTCTTCGGTCTAAACCTTTTTGCTCATATTCATTTATGTGGTTTATTCCTTCTGTGGATATTCTCATGGGCTGTGAGATGGCTTCTCCTTCTAAACCTCTTGTCACACATTTCACATTTATATGGTCTATCATTCGTGTGGATTGTCTGGTGGTATGTGAGGTACTGTTTCAATGTAAAATCCTTCCCGCATGTTGTACATTTGTATGGTTTCTTTTCATTATGAGTTTTACTATGGGAATTCAGAAGCCACTTGTTTGCAAAGCTTTTGCCACATGTGCCACATTCATGTGGTTTCTCCTGGCTGTGGGTTTTGTTATGATATATGAGGTGAGACTTCTGTTTGAAACCTTTGCCACAGGTTGCACATTTATATGGTTTATTCCCACTGTGAATATTCTGATGATCTGTCAGGTGACTTTTCAAGATAAACCTTTTGTCACATGTTTCACATTTAAACGGTCTACTATCTTTGTGGGGTTTTGTATGGTATGGAAGGTTGACATTCTCTCTCTTTTTAATTTCTCCATTGCAGATTTTCTCTCCACTGTGGATTTTCTCATGGACTGTGAGCCTGTCCTTCCTTGCAAAACACTTTTCACATGTGGTACATTTATACAATTTTTCACCGGTGTGAATTTTCTCATGGACTCTTAGTACATCCTTTCTTGCAAAACTCTTGCCACATGTGGTACATTTATATAGTTTCTCTCCAGTGTGTGTTTTCTCGTGGTATGTGAGATGGCTCTTCTCTTTAAAACTCTTGCCACATGTTGCACATTTATATGGTCTGTCGCCAGTATGGATTTTCTCATGGCACTTGAGGCTTCCCCTTGATGCATACCTTTTGTCACATGTTGCACAATTATATGGCTTCTCCCCAGTGTGGGAGATCTGGTGAGAGGAGAAGGAATACTTCCACTGAAAACTTTTGCCACATATTGCACACGTATAAGGTTTTTCCCCAGTATGAGAAATCTGATGAGCTTCAAAGGAACGCTTCCATTGAAAACTCTTGCCACATGTTGCACATGTATATGGCTTCGCCCCTGAGTGGGAGATCTGATGATTTGTGAAGGAATGCTTCCACTGAAAACTCTTGCCACACACTTCACATTCATATGGCTTTTCTCCAGTGTGAATTTTCTCATGGGCTATGAGCCTGTCCTTCCTTATAAAAGTCTTGCCACATGTGGCACATGCATATGGCTTTTCCACAATGTGGGTTAACTGATGAGCTATAAAGGAGCGCTTCCACTGAAAACACTTGCTACATACTTCACATTTATATGGCTTCTCTCCACTGTGGATTTTCTCATGGACTGTGAGCCTGTCCTTCCTTGCAAAACTCTTGCCACATGTGGAACATGTACATGGTTTTTCCACAATGTGGATTAACTGATGAGTTGTTAAGGAATGCTTCCAGTGAAAACTCTTACCACATGTTACACATGTATATGGCTTCTCTCTATTGTGGGAGATCCGATGAGCTGCAAGGGAATACTTCCAGTGAAAACTCTTGCCACACACTTCACATTTATGTGGCTTTTCACCACTGTGGATTTTCTCATGGACTGACAGCCTGTCCTTCCTTGCAAAACTCTTGCCACATGTGGCACATGCATATGGCTTTTCCACAATGTGGGTTAACTGGTGAGCTGTGAAGGAGTGCTTCCAATGAAAACCCTTACCACATGTTGCACATGTATATGGCTTCTCCCTGCTGTGGAGTTTCTCATGGTACGTGAGTTGACTCTTCTTTTTAAAATGCCTGCCACAGATTGCACATGTATACACTTTACCTCCAGTCCGGATTTTATTACAAAATGTAAGGTAGTCTTTCCATGTAAAACTACTCTCGCACAGATTTGGCTTTTCACTATTTTGGAATTTCTCCTGGACAGCAAGGCATGCACTTTTCATAAAAGTCTTGTCATATGCTGAAAATTTATGGTGTTTTTTTCCCATATCAGCATAGTTTTCTATTTCCAGACTATCTCTATTACTCCACTCTTTAATTTCTTCAAACATTTCGCAATTTTTAATACTAGCGTGGATCTCATCTGTAGATCTCAGCCTAATATGCGCTTGACCGTATGATACAAATTTTTCAGAAAATGATAAACTGTCTTTACAATAATCATTTGTGCAGAGTTTCACCATTTCATGGGTCTGCATATGCATTTTGAACTCATTCTCCTGGTTTTTCCACCTGTCATATTCCATACTTTTATGGAATCCATCTTTCTTCCAAATTAATTCATGCCTTGCAGCAGACATCTGATCTATGAAGTTCTTCACATTTTCAGAACTGAGAGGCTCCTTCTTTGCACTCTTACTGCATTGTGTGCCCCTGCAGACTTAAAGAAACAGTTAACAGTTAATGACCTCATACAGGACATGACAATTATCTACACAGAATGTAGTTTATTTTCATATTAGGATTACAATATCATCTACGTGCAATGCAACATCACGAGAGGAATGTATTACCCATTTAAGCATGCTATACCCTATTTGTCTAGTATTTTATATGCAAAAATATAAGCTCTTCCAGCTGAGTGGGCTAACACTGAGACATAAGCAATCATAATGAAAAGTAACCCTGTCTCTACTGATACTGCATGATTTTTTGCAAATAACCTTTTCTAGAAAGTTAGGAGTATGGGAAATTCTAACAGTCACTGCAGTAGCTCTATATGTTGATGTTGCATCCTTTTTCTACATCTAAGCAAAAATGTTCAGCTGTACACAAATGCTTACTTTGAGCAGGCATGTTTAATATATTTTTGTTGTGCCGCATGGATTTTGTAATTAGTTTATGTGTAGCATGAGCTGAAAAAGGCTGAAAATTACTGTTCTAGAACAAGAACTGCTGCAAAGTTGAGATTTGTTCAAATTGAGAGAAATACATTTGTACACAAGTGTGACAAGTACCATACAGTTACATGAATTTTTATTTTTTCCATTTCATAACTCTCACATTATTCAAATACCACTACCATCAACTTAACATATAAACTCTATAAAACAGTGTTTTGGCTGTTCTGAATCTTTACATATCCTAACTGCAAGACTGTACACATATAAAATTCCAGAAACCTTCTGTGATGTGTCATTATCAAATGTATGCTCACTGAATGCAAAACAAGAAATGTAGATAGTGGTAAAATCTTCTTCCTTTAGCAATTACTAAGTGTGTTTGCTAGACATATTCAGGACTTCATCAGAATGCCAAGTAACTTACTCCTGACATTTTTAAACATAATACAAATCACATGCTTTTTATTTCAGCTAAGTAGCCCACATATATTAAAACACATCCTAATACATACTTAAAACATATTAAACCCATCATATTTTACTCAGCCAACTACTTTTTAATTCAGATTTTATAATAAACAGTTCAGCCAGTCCAGGTGTTATACAAGTACCCAGACATAACCGGCATTGCCTTTCCATCTGATGTCCCTTATATATATTTTTCCACCTCTCTCATTTACTTTGTCAAGAAAAAACATCTCTATAAGTGTTGAATTGATTAGAGTGTCTAAACAATGCATTGTAACCATTTTCCATTATTACCATATACATATGACCCTGATTCTTAGGAGATAGCCGTGCCCATTTTTCTTCTATAAAATGAAGGACTCCCATCACACTTAGCTAAATATACAACATTTTCTGAATGACAGATGTAGTTCTACCTTCCTCCAAAGGTTCTACCTGTCTGTTTGTGGAAACAGCATGTACTACTTAAAATAGGTTTACAGGCTTTACAAAAATCACAGGAAACTATTCATTCTGGATTCCTTAAATGTTTTCTGTAGTTATGTCCTCGTACTTTTAAAATTACTTCCCTTTCTGTAGGTATACCAAGGTTCTTCTACAATCACTCATAAAATGCCATTGGTTCTTAATATCCTCCAATTACTGATCTAATTACATTTTGTAGTACAATTTAAAATCATTCTGCATTCATGTTCCTTTTCTGCTATTACTTTTCCCCTTTTAAGTTCATCTTCAGTCAATGCTTTACTCTTCTATGATCCTGTTTACACTTTGTTCAGGATGCTCTCTATTTAGGAACATAATTTTAGTTCACGTTTACCCAAGTTGTAACCTTCCTTGTCTGTTAAGCTTCGTGTTCCTACTAGTGCACTTTCTGCACTATTTGTAACACTTTTAGCCACTATACATGTGTACTTTAACAGCATAAAAAGTTCCTTTCAACAAGTTTCCTTTCCTATATATTTTACTCATCAATCTATTATTTTTCTTAAACAGTTATGATCTAAAAATGTATGTACATTCATTTTTAACCTAAGAAATTCTGACAACGTATTAAGAAATTCATAAAACATCTTCTAGCATATCCTTTGTATTGCAACGGCTGAAACTAAAACAATTCTCTTTTCCTATTCAGCCATAATCAGGTTTGGGTAGCTGGGTGCCCTAATAGCACCGAATGCCACCAATGCCTTCTGCCTGCAGAGTTCTTTATTAAATATAAAACAACTGCTTTTGAAAATAACTTCCATTATCTATATTAACATTATACATTTCCCTTCACCTACAGTGTAAGCCATTTTAACCATTGCTGTACTAGCCATAACATACTAGTACATAGGATTCAGAATTTTACACTTAGCTAACACCATAATGTTTCCAATTTACTTATTTATGTCACAATCAGTTTCGTTAAAAATTGGGACACTGGATATAGTGGGGTACAGCTACAATAAAGGGGTGCTGCTAGTTACATCATATGCATATCATGTGTTCAGGTCAACCAAAATTTGTAGTAAACATTTTAAAAATTCAGTATTAAGGCTAAGTCATGCTTCATTACTTTGGCATTCTGGTATACTCTTAAGTAACATCTTACAATGTCACTTACGCAAATCCCGAGACGTGCACACTATGTATACAGAGATTTGTAGCTGTAAGCAGAGACAGGACATACAGTGTCATATGTACACAAAAATGTATTGTCATTCCACACAACATAGCAGTCATACTTGTTCAACAGCCAATGGTGGGTTAGCATCATTCAAAAAAGTCTCCTAACATTTCAGGATGATGGCCATAAACCCGGCTTTCAGCTCTCCTTCTTAGCATTGCCAGATGACACGATATGACAAAGAATGAAGCTAATGGTCATAAAAGAATAAGTGCCCAAAAAATATAAAAATGTGCACAGAGGTTTTGCATTAAATCACAGCTTTTGCCACTCCATCAAACGTATAAATTACCAGACCTCTCAAATGCCAGTGGTTTTCAGGGATGTACTTGATTTTTACTCAAATTTTAACTTTGTCCCTCTGAATCCATCCTAAAACTAGTGACTTTTAATGAAAAGATAGTGAATTACACTTAATAAATAATTACAGTAATTAGAGTTATAAACAGTAATTAGAGTTACAGACTCATTTTACTTCAGAAAATATATTTGAATTCACATACTCTTATCCTGCCAATATCTCAAGTCAATAATTGTAATATTTTAAAAGTGATCCTGGTTGTCCCTGATTATTTCTGGATTTGTCTCTGATTTTCTTGAGATTTGTCCTAGATTCAGCCAGAGCTAAGCTGGGCCTCTCTAAACAGTGTCGTCCCCATCCACAACCAGTGTACAAGTTTTGGTGAAATCACAGAATGAGCTGATTTTACTTTATTACTACTGAGTGTTATCCAAAAACAACAGTCCCAGCACTGAACTCTGACTGCTCATCTGGGTTTCTACACACAGCCCTTGAACTGCTATCTTTGCTTCCACGCAGGCAGTTTTCTGTGCATCCATCCATTCTGGCCGCAGCTGGAGATCATTTAATTTCTGTCACTATGTACTTTGAGGTTCACTTGCAGATGATTTACTGCACTTCTGACACACAACATCCAAAGTTTCTTCCTTGCTTCCCCTCACTGGAGAACTAGTCACTGAATTGGGGCAACTTTAGTCGTCAGAAGGGTGGTCTGCAAAGCCATGCTGATGGTCACCTGTAAAAACTGCAGTCTGAGATGCTATAAATCTGTCTTGCACATCCTTTCCCATAATCTTCCCTGAACACAGGTGATACTAAAAGCCCTTTAATCACAGTCTCCATGTTTAAACACACATTCGTTGTACAATTCAGCAAACTCATTAACAAGAGGTATTTCATCTTCTGTCACCTGATATATTCATTCTACATTTGTTATCTCACACAATTCATAATCCAGTCCTCTACTTACTGCTAGAGTAATCATCAGAACTGCTCTTCTGAGGTATGGTCACCGTTCCTTCCACAGAATTAGGTAAGACTTCCTCTTGTTTTTCAATCAGTAGCAGTAGTTGTTCCTTTGGGATGTTGAACCCTGCCAGGATAAATGACAAATTATTATCCTAAAACTATCATCCTAGGACTTGCTGTTATGTTAATCCCATCAATTTATTTTAAAACATGTGTTACATAGTGAAATACACTTAGACTGATACTCCATCCAATATGCTTAGAAAATCAGACAGCAAAGCTTTGAACCAGAACCTCACTCACAAAGCATCCACATCAAGAAAATATATACAGCATTAAACAGTCACCCTTTTAAGTAATACTTTCAGCACTGTTAACCCTTTATTTAAGGGTTACATCCTTTCAAATAAATAACAGTAGCTCAGCACTTAACATATATGTTTGATACTGAGAATATTAAAAGGCAGTAGGCTTTATCCTGACACAAGCTGCTTGAATGTAGTGTTCCTGTACTGACAATACACTGCACTACGAGGATGCTACCCTCCTGAGGTACCAACATTGGGATAACACATTAAATCAAGGTAGCATCTGCCTGAAACAGTGGTAGCTCAGGTAAAGGTAAAAGATCCCATGGGAATTATCAAAAAGAGTAGCGGAATTTCTTGGTGGTAATACAAAATTACCCCTAGAAAGTATGAATACCACAGTGGTCTTCCCTGAAAATGGGTCATGCCTAGTAGGACTAAAGTGAGGAACAACAGTACATAAAACTGTAGCTTAGCACTTTTATAAATGTATCTAACCCATCTAAATCCGAGATTTAAATGCTCTAAAACTTTATTATAACAGACACTGCTTCGGAGATGCAGTTATTAACTCAGTAGTACTGCAGATTGGTTTTGTTGTATATTCCCATTTTCTCTGAGCACGTCCATGTAGAAACTAAGCGTTGTTTGGAGCTGGCCTCCTTATGTGAGTAACTTACAAATTAGGGACAAGCAGTACAGAAAAGAGCAGGGTGTGAGAAACAAATCACACAGTTTGTGTAGGATACACTGTAAAGTAGATAGTAGACACTGTTTATCACTGTTCTGCGCACTCTCATCCATACTTTAATGCTGATAGGCATTATGTGAAATCTTGTGCTGTTAAACAGAAACAAAAAGTGCAACTGGCTAGTGGGGATTCTATTACTCGTTTGTTATCTGTGATCAATTTGGTCATAAAAGGAGTGCCATATATTTATATACATATATATATATATATATATATATATATATATATATATATATATATATATATATATATATATTACACACATATACACATAAAAATGCATTTGTGTCCGTGTACTTAAAATAATCCAACAGCATAACATCACTAGCAAAAATACTGATAGAAAAATGTAAACACAAAATACTGACAAAATGTAACCACATTCAAAGCCCCCCCCATACACACCAGTGAGGGGTTAACTCCCCACAACCCATGCTAATAATACATACAGACTACAAAGTTGCACAGTACTGGAGAAAGGGCATAAAACCCTTCCTTTTTAATTTCTCCAAATCTTTTGGGTTTCTAATTCTATGACGGGAATGAACCCCATTCCGAAGTCAAAGTACGATTAAAGTTCATGAAATTAGTATTGTTTCAATCTTTGATGTCAGCCAGTAGTGCTCTTCGCAGTACCCATAATATGCCCAGTAAAGTCTCCTTCTGCAATTTGTATGGGGTTACATGGACTGGTAACATATTTAAATATGACTGTAGATTATTTTTTACAAAACCCATTGCTCCTACTACTACTGGAACTGTCTGGGTATCTTTCTTCAACATTGCTCTCATTTCTGCCTGCAAATCCTGATATTTTATGACTTTGTGTTTCTCTGTACACAAGACATTGTAGTCACTGGGCATGGCGATTTCAATGATCAATGCTACTCTTGTCTTTTCTTGGACCACTACATCCATTTTTCTAGCATCTCTCTTTTGAAATGTTGGTAAGGGGTGATCCCATGTGATATAAACTTCATCATTTTCCTATGATGTTTTGTGGCTTATGTTTCCAGTGTTATTCAACCACTTCAATACCATAATGTTTTCACAATCCCCAGTGCAGCAGTCTTGCCACATTATTATGCCTTTCAGTATACAGTCCTTCTGCCATTAGTATATCACAACCAGCAACAAGGTGTGCGACTGTTTCTAATTCGGTTTTACAAAACCTACATTTCTCTCTCTCTCCCACATGTTCAATGGACTTTGCAAACCTGAGTGTATGTAGCCCACTATCTCATGCTGCCAAAATTAACCTTTCCTCTCTTGGTTTGAATTCGCCTCTCCTTAACTGTTCTTGCATTTGTTCCTGATCAACATGAGGTTCTTCCAGAAGTTTTCTATACTTGCAACTATATTTATGCATTTTCCACATTTCTTGCCTTCTCATCTGCTCCTTCACCTTATATTCTTTCTTTTGTTTTTTTTGGCACATTCAGTTGCTGCCTGATTTTTATCTACTTTTGGTTTGATTTCCATTCCTACTTGACGCCAATATGCTTCTACTAAATTAAGCAGAGAAGTCATCTTAGATTTATTCTCCTCATGTTTCAAAAGTTTCACTACATTTGGATCTTGTGAGGTCAGCAGATATGTGTGGAGTCCCATGATTGCAGATCTACACATGTAATCAATTTCAAGGAGGCCCATCAATCCTTCGGAATGGGGAATATGTAATCTTGGTATACACTGACTTTTATAAATCATTTGGTGAGGATGAAACATCCTTCTTGTTTTCCTATCTAATCTATCCAACACATTTTGGGGCCAGTCAACACTCCAAAACTGTAAGTTAGGACAGGAAGAGCAAATTGGTTTATAGCTTGGATTTTGTTCCTAGATATCAGTGCTGTTTTCAGAATTAATTTAAGTCTTCTAAAGTATTCTGCACTAAGTTTTATTTGCATTTGTTCATGTTTTATCGTTGATCCTTCATCAATTCCCAAATATTTATACACTCCCTCTTGCTCAAGTTCTTTTATATCACATTCTTGTCCCAAATTGATGTTTTCTGGTGCTGCAGTTTTCCTGTTTTAAAGGTTGTTCTGCACATTTACCAAGACCAAATGACATTCTTATATCATCTGAAAAGGTTTTGACAACATGCAGCTGTGCTTTCGGTTCCTCATCTGATGAGCTATACAGTTTTAAATCATCGACAAAGAGAAGATAAGAAGTCTTTACACCTTGTTGTTTTCTAGGAGCCAAATTATAGCCTTGACCTAAGCTGTTAAGTAGACAGCTTAATAGGTTAAGGGCTAGTCAGAATAACAAAGGTGACAGACAGTCACCCTGGAATATCCCCCTTTGTCCTTTATCCTGGCTTAACTGCAAAGTGGTCTGCCACTGTTTCATGGTGACTGTAATGTAGTCAATCAGTGTCGGGTGTATCTTATACATTTTTAAGCACTCTTTTATCCATGAATGTGGGATACTATCAAATGCTTTTTTGTAGTCAATCCATGCCATACTTAGATTATTTCTCCTTTTATAGTTCTCCATTATGACTTTATTTAATAACAAATGATCCTTTGTTCCATATGACTTTCTTTTATTGACCTTCATTTCTACTGCCATAATTGAGTTTTCTTCTAAATGACTATAAACTCTGTCAGCATCAATTCCTGTGTATAGTTTATACATTGTCGGAAGGCAAGTTACTGGTCTATAATTTTTAGGGTAGCTTGCAGGTTCACTTAAGTAGGAGCATTGTTTTTCCTGTTGTTAGCCAGGCTGGTGACTCTTCGGTGTGCGCATATAAACAGTTCTTACTCATGGCTAAATCTTTGTGCAAAGATGTTAATACTTTTAACCAGAAGTTAGGTACCGCGTCTGGGCCTGGTGTTTTCCAGTTAAGAGGCTTTTCTTAACTTTGTTTCAATCTCTCTGGTTGTTACTTCATCCCATTTCATATCCTGTACCTTTAAACTTCTTATTCTTTCTTTTACTTCTTCTATCCATTTGGCATCTTTGTTATGTTCCACAGGATCTTCATAGGTATTTCTCCAAAATATATCTATTTCTTCTTTTTTTGGTTGTCTTTCAGTTCTTTTTACTTTGTTTCCCACTCTCTAGAAAACTTTTTTGGGTCATCAATAAATTGCTTATTTTGTATTTTTCCTTTATATTTATCTGTGCATTTTCTAAGTTTTTCCACCCGTGCTGAAATGTTTAGTTTGTTATTTACAATACATGATAGACCTCGTCTGTTCTAATTCTGTGCATTGCTTTAATCACATTGGTCTTTCTTAGTATTTTTGTTGATCTATTCTCTCTTCTACAGTCTTCTAACAGTGACACTTCTTGTCTTAATTGTTTTATCATTTTCTCTATTCGATACTGCCATGATGGTATTTGATTTCTCCCCTTCCTTTCCCTCACTACCCCGTGTTCTTGTGGTAGAACTTTATCAGTTATTAATTTAGCTGCACAGTAATATATCCTGTTCACTTCTGTTATATCACATGGATCTCTATGAACAGTTCTTATTACCTGATTCATTGGTTTTATTAGACTTCAGACTTTTTGGATTTTATTGACCTTCTGCAGTCTATTTCTTTCAATGATATCCTTTGTCTATTAAATCAAACAACTCTTCTCTTAGCTCAGTTTCTTCCAAATTGAGGGCACATCCCTTGTTTTCCATTTCCTGTGGGCATTCCCATATGACAAAGCAATGGCTGGCACAGGATGCAATTGAAGAGAAGGTGCCACATGAAGATGCTATAAAACCCTTCCTTAGTATAAACTTCAAATTGTCAGTATTTTGTGTTTAGATATTTTTCATATACATTATATATATAATATGGGTCTACTTCATTTTGTCAAAAACTCATTTCATTGAAACTCAGATGACTGGGACCAATTTACTGAAAGCTCACTTCACTGAAAACTCATTTGACTGAAACTCATTTCATTAGATGGTAGTAGTGGCGCTGTGTAGAGTACTGTAAGACAAGTTAAAGGTATATGCCCTTTTCCCCACTGTAGTGTGATCCTGGAATTAGTATATATAGTAAGGGGGGGTGGGGGTAGTCCCCCACATAGTTTGGGTATATATTGTCTTTTGGAAAAAGTTATACATTGGAGTTCTAAGTATCCATGACTGTGTTTAAAATGTATAAAACAGACGGGGGGATACACCCCCTACACCCCCATCCTTACTATATATACTAACCCCAGGATCGCACTACAGTGAGAAAAGGGCATATACCTTTAACTTGTCTTACAGTACTCTACACAGTGCCACTACTACCATTCGACCAAATGAGTTTCAGTCAAATGAGTTTTCAGTAAAGTGAGCTTTCAGTGAATTGGTCCCAGTCATCTGAGTTTCAATGAAATGAGTTTCCAACGAAATGAAGTAGACCCATACATATATATATATATATATATATATATATATATATATATATATATATATATGTATGTATAGGGTCTATGTTATATATTCGAACGCTTAAATGTTTGAATCACTAAAGATCAAATTTTAGTGATCGAAAATTTAAATGTTCGAATATATTAAAATATTAAAAAAAAAAAAAAACAAACAAAAAAGAAAAACTAAAGGGTGCAAGCAGGGGGGCAAGCCCTCCTGCACCCCCCACAACCTCAGCTACTTAATTATACCAACTCCAAGATTGCACTACAGTGTAGGAAATGGGAAATTTTCCATTTCTGCACTGTAGCACACTGAAGTGCGATCTCGGAGTTGGTATATTTAAGTAGCAGGGGTGTGGTAGGCGCGTGGGGGGTGCCCCCCTGCTTAAACCCTTTACTGTTTCTTTTTGAAAATATTCTTTTTTAATATATTCGAACATTTAAATGTTCGATCACTAAAGTTTGATCTTTAGTGAGTCAAACATTTAAGCGTTCTAATATATAATATAGACCTATATATATATATATATATATATATAAAATGTCGCCTCACAGCAAGAGGTTGTTAGGTTCAGTTCTTGCCTGGGATGCCTTCTGTGCAGAGTCTGCATGTCCTCCGTGCAGTGATGTGGGTTTCCTCCCTGGAGACCCTCTTGGTGTGAGGCGACAACACTAACTGCTGCACCACTGCAGCCACTCTGCAGACCAAGAACTCTGACGATGTATAATTATTGAACATACCCATCTTGTAATTATGTTTTTTTTCTTTCTCAGAAAGGTAAGTGTTTTTTCTGAGACCTGTCTGAAGTTCAACTGTTAATATAATTGCATTGTGATGAAGCTTTTCTCTCCAGGCCTCGGCTGAAAATTGTGTCTGTCTATTCAGACTTTCCCAGTCAATAAAGACCAATGAATAAATACATTTATTTATGTATATTAACATCATTAATATAGCAGATCAAAACAAAACAAAACAATACACAGATAAAGAAAAATGAAACCATATGAAAAAAAGTGCTACAAAAGAAAAAAAAAAAAAGCAATGAAGCAGGGAATTAGGAACCAGAAGCGATCCAATGCAGTGCAGTACTTATGCAGGAAATACGCGGCATTAATCAATATGACTGCTGCATTGTCAAAGACATTTGAAAATATATACCGCTAAGACAGACAGACATGGTAAACTTTATAAAAAAGAGACTAGCAAAACAAGAATGGAATGCATTTTTAAGCAATAGATTAGTGATACAGAAAGCCAACAAAATGAAGCTGACAGTGCAGAGAATTAAGCTTAAGAGCTACTCATGAGAAGCTTCCTATAATCCACTGTTTGATTCCCTTGGTCTCCATCCTACTGTGTCACTCTGTTCTCTCAGCAAGTCATTTCCCCAGTTTTCCAGATCAACTGAGCTAGTCTCGTCAGTGGTCTCCTAGACTGAATTCCTAGTAACTATCCACGAAGTTATGAGGTGAGTGATGTGGGACTCTGAAACAATGTCCAAACATGCTTAGTCAATAAATCCTCAAGAAATAGAATGACAGAGCAGAATGCTTTTATCAAAGATATACCAGAATGCAAAACTTCAGAACCTTATCAGAAGAATTAAAATTCTTTTAAGGTTAAATGCCAGGAAAAAGACAGAAAACAGAAGTAAAAGAGTATGGTTTTAGTCAACAGAAGAATAATCTAAGGGGAGACCTTCACAATCTAATAGAAAGATATAAAGGATTAAAAAAAAAAAACACGGAAAGTGTGTAAGACCCAGAAAGTCAGAAGAGTAATTAAACAAAATGAGCAGACTAACCTGGACATTTAAAGCAGAATTATGTGATGCAGTCGAAATGCTTACAATACACTACTTTGCAGCTAAACTACTAGCAGATGATGTGTTGCCAAAAACTGCAAAATAACAAAAGAAAAAAAAAATGAAACAAGTAAAATGTTACAAGGGAGGCATTAATTAGAGAGGTCTACAACTCAAGTAAGATGAGAAATATCAGTGCTGGAAGAATACAATAAAAAGAATACATCATTAAAAGTCTTACAGAGAGAGACAGACAGACATGATAAAAGCAATACGCATTTAATAGATCAAGATTTAGACAATAACACATATATCCTGCAAAAGGATACAGCTGCTCTGGAACAGACTCCCCATCCCTGTTCATATTCAAACACAACTTAGATCTATGGATGGAAAAACAGAACATTTACCCCAGGATTGCCCCCTGCATTACTACTGGACAGAGGCAGATCCTAAATGCTTTATTCCATGCGTGTGTCCTCTCTATCTATGGTATGATCCCAGTTATTCTCAGTAGGGGTAATATATAATTGTCAACCATGGGGTGGGTAAGGCAGATCTATACCAAGTGGGGCAGGTTATTTCAAGCACAAAAAGGGCAATCGGCTGGGCTTAAAATAGCCCCCCCAAGGGCAGCTAGCCTAGAACTTACCCATGAACCGATAAAAAGTATGAAACAAGTAACTCAATAATGACCCAAAAACGTTGTATACGAAGCTAAAAAAGATAAAGAATACCAACACCACTAAATACAGACGTACATTCTGGAGAAGCATCGAAGAAGATTCTGGTGAACATAATAACGATGCTGAATAGATGGATACCAACACCACTAAATACAGACGTACATTCTGGAGAAGCATCTAAGAAGGTTCTGGTGAACATAATAATGATGCTGAATAGATGGATACCACCAGTACTAAATACAGACGTACATTCTGGAGAAGCATTGAAGAAGATTCTGGTGAACATAATAATGATGCTGAATAGATGGATACCAACACCACTAAATACAGACGTACATTCTGGAGAAGCATCTAAGAAGGTTCTGGTGAACATAATAACGATGCTGAATAGATGGATACCACCAGCACTAAATACAGACGTACATTCTGGAGAAGCATCGAAGAAGGTTCTGGTGAACATAATAACGATGCTGAATAGATCGATACCACCAGCACTAAATACAGACGTACATTCTGGAGAAGCATCTAAGAAGGTTCTGGTGAACATAATAACGATGCTGAATAGATGGATAAAAAAACACCACTAAATACAGATGTACATTCTGGAAAAGTATCGAAGAAGGTTCTGGTGAACATAATAACGATGCTGAATAGATGGATACCACCAGCACTAAATACAGACGTACATTCTGGAGAAGCATCTAAGAAGATTCTGGTGAACATAATAACAATGCTGAATAGATGGATACCAACACCACTAAATACAGACGTACATTCTGGAGAAGCATCAAAGAAGGTTCTGGTGAACATAATAACAATGCTGAATAGATGGATGCCAACAGCACTAAATACAGACGTACATTCTGGAGAAGCATCGAAGAAGGTTCTGGTGAACATAATAATGATGCTGAATAGATGGAAGAGGCAGAAGACACAGTAAGAAAGGTTAGGAGGTAACGACCAACCAAATTGTCCCAAACTGTGCGAATCTCACCCTTCTTCTCTTATAGATCTTCCCACTTACCCCATTTTCTCATCGGAAATACAAACACTTTTCAAGACTAAGAAAATGCAATTGAATGACTAAAGACAGGTGCATTTAAAGTTAAAAATGGCAGCTCAAGGGAGTGGACTTTGTGCATATTGTTTTACAAAATCTATTGAAATAGTGGGGGATGCAGACAACCGTAAGTTCTGCAGTACAGAACTAGAAACATTTCACATCTTGTTGCTTATTGTGATGCACCTATGGCTGAGGGTTTGCATACTAAATGTACAATAATGTTACAAGGTGGTTTCATTATGGATTGTTTAAGCACAACAGCATATAGGTAACCGAGATGCATGAGAAACTTGAACCACAAAGAATAACTGAAAATGAAACAGACAGTCTCCGTGGTGTCCCTCGAAGTCTCACAAACCCAGTATGTCAATATACCGGGTCCAGAAACAAAAAATGAGGAAACTTCTCGGTGTGGAAGATCTAAAATTCCCTACAGTTCAGGCACCTAATAAAAACATACTGTGAATATCCCACCTAATAACAGGTTGGATCGCTTGTTTGTGTGTTTTTAATAAAGAAGATTCGACTTAAACCAGCTTGTGCTTCTTTACTTTCATTAGTGGATTTATACTTTGGAAAGTTTTTAAAGAAAGTACTTATACCACTTATTATTAAGTGGCATATTCACAGTATGTTTTTTATTAATTGCCTGAACTTTAGGGAATTTTAGATCTTCCACACAGAGAAATAACTGAAAATGAAGTACTGCTAACTTGCGCCATCCGATACCAGCAGCAAGGAGACTGGAAGCAAGAAACACAGACACTGTAGTCAAAGAAGAAAGATAAAAAGCATCATTTCTTACGGAAATCGTTAAAGCTGGCGACTACTGTGTCCTACAGCACCAAGATAGTTCTAGTGGTAGTATGAATAACGGAATTAATAAAAAAATAATTTCCAACTACCCATAAATAAATATGTAATCAGTACAGGTAACAACATATAAACTAGAGAAGGAGGCAATTCTTGAGGCATTGTGGGAGCTGAGAAGAGCACCCTTAATAAATATATTAATAGTCGACTTCCTTTAATAAATATATTGAGATTCTACTTGTACTGATTTTGTGACCTGAGTTAGGAATTTAAAAATCCAAACACCAATAGAAATGATCAGCATTTTAATTGATACATTGTTTTAAAGTATTTTAAATCATGGTTCTTTGTTTCATTCTGTTTGGTATGATGAAGTGGGTTATATACCTGTGCAAGCGCTAACCATTTAATAAATAGTACTGCCCTGGCCATGTTTAGATTTGTTTACTTTTATTTTATTTTGCTAAAGCACACAGAACAGTTAAAAGGTGTAGCGAGAAGGATAGCATCATCCTGTGTAACTCTGTAGTCATCCTCCTTACTTACTGACACCGCATATTCGTAGATCGGTGTCACCATATCCTTGGGTAACTCTGTAATCATCCTCCTTACTTACTGACACCGCATATTCGTAGATCGGTGTCACCATATCCCTGGGTAACTCTGTAATCATCCTCCTTACTTACTGACACCACATTCATAGATCGGTGCCACCATATCCCTGTGTAACTCTGTAATCATCCTCCTTACTGACACCACATTCCTAGATCTGTGCCACCATATCCCTGCGTAACTCAGTAGTCATCCGCCTTACTAACTGACACCGCATATTCGTAGATCGGTGTCACCATATCCCTGTGTAACTTTGAGTTGACTCTCTTTACTTAATGACACCATGTGCTTGCAGTTCTGTGACATCACTTCCGGTGTAGCTCTGATACAATTCTCCTTACCTACAGACACCATGTGCTCATAGTTCTGCACCATCACTTCCTTGTACAGTTCTTTTTCCTGTTTGCTTAGCATCTTCCACTCTTCCCTTGAAAAATCAACAGCAACATCTTCAAATGCTTCTGGCACCTGAAATTACAAGGGATTTACTGAAGGTTTTGAACTAACAGTGCAGACAAAACTGGCACTTTACAAAAATAAGTTAAATTGTGATAATATTTCTACCAAAACTTCATAAATGTACTCCATAATTTAGCAGTAACAAATCTTGTTTTTATCTTCACCATAAGAATAGTTAGATGTCAGGCAAGTATCATAAGGGAACTCAGCATGTGTCCTAGTTATGGGGAGGGAGAAACTAGTCACAGAAAATATGAGGGCCAAAATACACAAGCAAGGAAGGTAAGACTAGTGTGAGAGCAATGTGCATCCATAAAACTATCAAGGTAGGAAGAAGGCAATTACCAGAATGTTCTGAAGCATGCTCAGAGTGGTATTTGAGTAACTGCCCAACAAAATGCCAGCTACAATGTGCATTTATGTGCTGGGCTGTACAGTAACAGTTGTAATTAACAACAGGAAGGCCTAGTTTAAGTAACTGTGCACATCAGTGGTTTTCTTACTCCTTACGTCTATCGGGGAATGAGTTCTCAGTAACAACAGGAAGGCCTAGTTTAAGTAACTGTGCACATCAGTGGTTTTCTTACTCCTTACGTCTATCGGGGAACGAGTTCTCAGTGAGGATCATTTAGAAGTAAGCATTTGGAGCAGTTAAGCAAACCAACACTAATAACTGATCTCACTATAGGAAAATGTGACAGAGGGGCATTATAAAGTAAATGCTCTTGGCACTCAAGAATGAAAGCTGTTGGAGGCAAATTTAATAAGCCATATCATCTTGTTTCGAAAAGTTATGAATGGTTTCATAAAAATAACATAATGACTTCACAGCACCATTTGTCAGCAAGTGTAGGGTAGAGACTGAAAGAATATTTCCATCATTTGCATAAGACAATGCCATTGCAATTATGGTCAATGATTCTATACCACATGGTTACAACATATAACATGGTTATTACTTTTTGTTGTATACCGAAGGGTACACACAGATGACACTTTTGTGTTATACTTAAAAAGATGGCTTTCTTCACTGAACCTGGGTATTCTGTCGATACTGTTTATGAAATTACTGAAAATAAGGCACATTACTTCTTCTTTGACTGTCTAAGCTTGGCTTCAGGTGTATAACAATGACAGGTACATGGTTAGGGAACTAAAGTTCTGCAATATATTGTAAGCATCAAACTATTTTACTAAATACCAGTCAGTAGTGAAATACAGTCTTGGTGATCTACACCATAACTATCACCTGTGGTAAATCTAAAGGAGACTCGAACATTCCCTACTCTGGGATCATAGATAAACTTACTAAGCTGGGCATAAATCTCTATGTCACTCGATGGGTTGCCAACTGGCTTACTGACAGAACCCACGCTGTAAAAGTAGCTGACTCCAAATCCAGCTCCAGACAAGTGGAGTACCTCAGGGTTCAGTCCTGGGACCGCTCTTGTTTGTCATCTACTTCTCTGAAGTACAGGCCAACACTAAGGGACTCTGGCTAACAAAGTTTGCAGATGACTGCAAACTGGGAGCCACTACTGAATCCCCAAATTATGTGGATATTCTACAAAAGGGCCTTACAGAAACATATGCCTGGTGCCAGAGCCATGGGCTCAAGCTTAATGCCAAGAAATGTATAGTTATCCCTTTTGGGAAAAACCATGTACCCATGAATTACCACATAGGTGGCAGTACACTAAACACCGAAAGTCTGATGAGAGACTTAGGGACACAGGTGGACAGTGGTCTCACCTTTAATAACCACATCACCACAACAGTCAGGAAATCTTTCTATATGGCACACCTCAACACTAAGGGCTTTTCATCCAGAAAAAAAGGAGGTCATTGTCCCACTGTACTCATCCCTAATTAGACCCATTATAGAGTACAACGCCCCATTTGGTATGTACCTCACAAGACATCTGCAACAGCTGGAAAGGCCGCAGAAATACCTCACTAAAAGAATCACAGGCCTAAAGCAGATACCCTATGCTGACCATCTAAAAAAAACTCCAGCTATACTCTGTGACATATCGTCTACAGAGAGGTGATCTCTGCTTAACATACAAGGCCATGTAAAACCCTGAGCTGTTGGACATGCTCCACTTAAAGAAATCCCAATCCCTCAGAGCCACACGCTCCTGGAATCTAATCCTTGTCATCACAATAAACAAAACATGCTGGAGGGATAGGTTCTTGACCCAGAGACTTCCCATACTCTGGAATAGACTGCCCATACTTGTCAAGCAGAGCGGCTCCTAGGCCCTCTTCAAAAGGAATCTTGACGATTGGATGGGAGACAGGAAATTTACCCCGCAGATCACGTCAGTCACCCTGCTAGACAGGGGTCCAGGGAAGTAAATATTGTGGGAAGAAATATCCAGGGAATTGTTATGGCTAGGCTTGTATAGGCCCTAGAGCCGATACCCTAGTACCAGCCTATGAACCTATGTATCAGTGCCTGCTGTATGTTATCTACAACATGATAAAGGAGGTGTGTAATGCTGCTACCAGTTGATGTTACACTGCTGCTTAAAATAATTCAATTTATTGACATTTACAAATACAAACTAAGCATGTCAATCACAGTTTCTGAAACATATTGGTTAATAATGGTACCAATGTTTTTAATCATATGCAGTATTTGACCTTCAGTCATGAACCGGTACAGGAAACTATGTAAGTTCACAAGACTCATTGCTAAAGCACCTGAGCACATACTTCATGCTACAAGAACATTTTCCGAATACATTTGTTTCAGTAGCTTAGTGCATTCATTTTACACAACTGCTGTAACCGACTTTGCAACAATTTCATTTCACTTTGTTAACACATTCAACAGTATTTGTTATTCTACTACTATTTTTCATATAATTCTTTTAAACTTAATTATTTCATTTCACAGAGTCCAGCTTCTGTTTGTGAATCTCTGCTTTGGAAGTGACTGTTCAGCTCTTTCTAGCACAAGTTAATAGTTAATTAAAGCCCACAGTTTTCCTCTGAGTTTAATGAACACAGTTCAAGAAAAATCAATCTCCATCCCTGTAACCACAACTTGCTGAGGCAGCAGGCAATTAAGGCTTCATTCAATAAATGTTTCTTTGGGTGGGTTACCGGTTGCTCCTACAACCCATTATAGTGCACACTCACTTTTTTAGATTTATAGTAGTTCAAAAGAAAGAATAGTTGTGTAAAATCTTACCATAACCATAGATGTCCTTCTCTTCTATATGATGCAGTATCCATAACATGGGGGAGTCTGCCTCTGGCTCACTCATACATCTGGCCAGTATACAAAAGTCTAAATGCTACTGTAGGGTATGTGCAACTCTGCACATCGGCTAGCGTAGATCAGTCATAGAGGCACTGGGTATAAAGCAGACGTCAGCATGTACCGTCCTCAGAACTGAATGCCACAATGTACCAGCCTGATAAGGTGAGAAAAAATATGCAACCAGGGACCAGGCAAGCATCAGGAGGAAGGCGGGGGTAGCAATACTGCAGCATATAGAAGAGAAGGAAATTTATGGTTATAGTAATATTTTACACAACTATTCTATGTTCTTCTATTCATATGCTGCAGTATTCATAACATGAGGGAGAGTGCCAAACTCATGCAAAAGAAGAACTGGGTCCACAAAGCCATGAAGAATAGCTCTGGCAAAACCAGCCCTAGACATGGAAAGGGCATCCAGTTTATAGTGCTTGGTGAAGGTGAACAGAAGACCAGGTATCTGCCTCCAAGATAGAGCCAGAGCCAGTGCCCAATCCTTTAAAGAAGGCCCTAGAGGAGGACACTGCCCTAGTGGAATGTGCCCTCACAGATTAGGAAAGATTCTTTCCATTGGCTGAGTAACAGAGAGAAATAGTTTTAGAAATCCAAGAAGAAATAGTTTGCTTGGAAACAGGTTGGCCCAGGGCCCTTGGGTGATAGGCTTAGTTTTGCTGAAGTCGTATCGGAGTTGCCTATGGTGCGAAGAATCCCATCACTGGAGGATTGGGGAGAAGGAAAAAAGGTAGGGAGATTGATAGACTGATTAAGGGGTGACTCATTAACCACCTTGGGCATAAAGAAAGGGTTAGTTCAAAGAGAAACTCTGTCCCTATGAAACACTGTGAAGGTAGAGGAGGACATAAGGGCTTGCAACTCAGACACCCTTCTGGCAGAGGTAAAAGCCACTAGGAGAATGTTTTTCCATGTACATTGTTGCAGGGAAGATGACATTGTTGGCTTAAAGGGTGGCAGGGTAAGTTTCTTCAAGAGAAAATTGAGATCCCAAGGAGGAGAAACTGGCTTTCTTGTGGTCTAATATGAAGGACGCCTTTTAGGAACAGCTTAACTTCCCACCTGGAAGCCAAAGGAGGAGACATCGGTAAACATGCAGAGATAGCAGAAAGATGTGCCTTGACTGAAGAATAAGACACGCCACTTTTAATTCACACAGGTAAGACAAAACCACTGGGACCTCTACTGACAGTGACTGGAAGTCTTTTTTGAGAAACCAGATGGAAAACCTCTGACATTTGGAGACATAACATTTCCTAATAGTGGGTTTTCTGGCCTCCTACAGCACTTGTAGCACATCCTCAGTATAAAGGTGTCTGAAGGGAATTAAAGCCCCATCACCCATGGTGTCAAGTTTAGAGTCAACACATGTGCGTGCACTAGAGTTTCCTTGTCCTGTGTGAGTAGGTCCATCCTGTCGGGTAACTTGTGACTGCCCTTGGGTAAATGTAGCAGGAGGGGGAACCAATGCTGCCAATGTCAAAAGGGGGTCATCAAAGATTTTTGGCTGTTCCCACTGAATTTTCAGCAGCACCTTCTGAATAAGTGGGAAGAGGGGGATGCATACAGAAACATACCCTTCCATGGAAAGGATAAGGCATCTACCTTCATGCCCCAGGATGTGGGTTCCTGACACAAAACTATGGAAGCTGGTTGTTCATATTTGCATCAGTAATTCCAAAACCATGCTTTGTACAAGGTTTTAAAATATTTCATCTTAAATCTTACACAGTGGCAAACTCAATTGCATTAGTATTCAACCTCTGTCTACTGCAGGTAAATAGATATTAACTGTCATTTTTATGATATTTCTTTATATAGATATAATTTTCACATTTTTCTAAATATCTTAACAACTAAGTAACACAGACATAACTCCTTAGCCTCAAATGAAAGATCTCAGCTAGATGAATAAAATGCTGCTGACAGTATATGTGTAAATCGAGTGGTTGCTGAGATATTGTAAGTTGTTTACAAAATATTACAAACATAATTGTTACTGTGTTTACTGTGACTTATACAATTCAGTTTAAGACCTAGAACCTAAAGAATACTATTACTATAAAAATAGTTTGTGCTGAAGGGTTTGCCATTTAAACTTCTTTCGTAACTGCTATGGTTCCGGAAATATGAACATTTGTTTGAAATGTGAGAACATCATTTGATTTTTGTTGAAAGGCTGAGGCTCTGCCCATTGGGAGTTACAGTGCAAACCTGAGCTCCACTGGAGGGAATGAGTTAACATCCACTCATGGGATTGAGTCATGGACCTGGTGAGAGTGTCTGCCATCACATTCTGAGCTGAGGGAATGTAAATAGCCTGACGAGAGACCTGGCTCTGCTGGGCTAGCTCCCAGGTGTGTAATGCCAGTCTGCAGAAGAGGTAGGACTTGTCTCCCCCTGTTTGTTGATGCACCATAGGATTGTGCTATTGTCTGTGAACCACCTTAGAACCCCTTGTAACATCCTGGACTTCAAGATTTTGAGGGCAAAAATCAGGGCCCTAATTTCCTTTATGCTAATTTGCTCCTTTCTCTGAGTTGGGGACCAGACATACCTGACCTTCTAGGGTTTCAGAGTTGCACTCCAGCCTGTGTCTGATGGATCTGTGTACAGATCCTGGGTGAGGGGAAGTGCTTGTAGGGGTAGGCCTGGATTTCCTGAGACCTGGAGAAGCCACCATTTTAACTCTTTTATCAAACAGGGTAGCAGGGGAACAACAAAATCCAGAGGGTGAGAGAGTGTTGCTTCCAAACTGTTCTCAGGAACCATTGGAATTTTCTCATACGTAGCCTGGCTAAAGGAAGCATGGGAATTGTTTGGGGCCATGAACCCCAGGAGGCGCAGGAACTCCTGCAGGTGAGAGATTGAAGAGGTAGCAGGTCCTGAAAGTGGGAGATAAGGGACAGGACCTTTTCTGAGGGTAAACAAGCTATCACCCTGTTTGTTAGAATCCTGCTCCCAAAGGAAGACATGATCTTGGGAAGGGATCAGGGAAGACTTCTGAAGGTTGATAGTAAATCCTAGCCTTTTCAGAAGGGACATAGTGAAGGAGAGATTCTCCAGAAGGGTGTCTGAAGATGGAGCCTGGAGAAGTAAGTCGCCTAGATATGGAAATATCCATATAGCCTGTAGTAGGCTATGACAGGAGCTAAGCATTTTGTGAATACCCTCGATGCCATAGACAGACCAAAGGGCAAAGCACAAAATGAAAGAAGTAACAAAAAAATGAAGAAATCTCCTGTACTGTTGGTAAATGGGGATAAGAAGGTAGGCATCTTTGATGTCCAATGACACCATGAAGGCCTGGGGAAGGATACGTGGGAAAAGAGAGGTAAAGTCAAAATGCGAAAGGTGGGGACTTTCAGAAAGGTGTTTAAATGGGAAAGGTCCAGAATGGGCCTCCAAGGGCCATCCTTCCTTGGAACCAGAAACATCCTGGAGTAAAATTCCTTTCCCCTTTGAGAATGTGTTACCTCTTGGATAGTGCCCTAAGAAAGAAGAGAGGAAAGGACCAATGGGAAGCATTCCAGTTGGCCTTGTGGAGATTGTGGGATACCCTTGAAGGAAGGAAGGGTTTACTACACCATGACTTAGCCTTGACTGATGATGGATAGGACACAAGAGTCCTGGGTTATCCGTTTCCAAGCTGGGAGGAAAAGGGAGCACCGAAGAGATAGGGGAGTAGATGAGTGTGGAGGCAGGTAGTCACAAACTACAAGGTTTGTTCTGAAAAGACTGTTTCTGTGAAGGTGTTGAAGAAGCAGATTTAGGAGGAGTGTGTCTCCTGGAATCCCTCTTACCTTTGGATGGAGGAGTTCTAGCTGCCTTCCTTACAAAGGTGGTTCTGGATGAGTAGTTCCTCTGGAACTGGGGAACAGGGGAGACAAATTGTGTTTTAAATCCTGGAGTTCCTTACCCTTTTCCTGAAGAGTATTAAAAACTTAAAAAGCTCTGCAGCTGCAGTGCCAAATAAAGCCTTACTGTCCAGAGAGGCATCAGTCTGAGCCAGGAATACCTCCCCAGAACCGACCCTGGCTGAGGCCTCCACAGCATCATAACTGCATTTGATGGAGTGCCTGGTAACCTGCATACAGGAATTTAGAATGGCTGAGAGCTTGGCTTTAGTGGGTGAATCAGGGAGTTCTGAATGGAGTTCCCTGCATCTGCTACAAGAGCCAGGGAATATCTGGCCAAGTATGTCTGATAGGTCATTACTCTGAAGGCCAAGGTTGCAGAAGTATTCACTTTTTCCCCCAACCTCTCCATGACCTTGCTCTCCTTATCCGAGGGAAGCAGAGAAGTGGAAGGCAAAAGTTTTGAAGCAGCTTATCTGCTGCCACTGAAATAATAGCTGGATCAGCAAATGGGTGCCTTAAAAAGGAACTTGGCATCCTCAGGCACCTTATAAAATTTGTCTGGATGTTTGGGAGCTGGAGGCTGGGAGTCTGGGCATTTGGAAGCTGCAGTAAAGGCATCTAGGAAGGCCGGCAGGACAGGAGGGATAGCTGATGGATTAGGAGAATCCTTCTGAAGGAGGTCATAGTACCTCTTCTGTATATCAGATACCTGGCAGCAGTCCCACTTAAAGAAGTCCTTCACCTTCAAGATAGTTTCCCCAAAGGAAATATCCTCCCCTGGGGAATCCGTATCATTAGATTCCTCCGCTGCTGAGGCATATCCCAGAGGAGGAGCAATTTGTGTGGAGTAAGTAAGGGATCCATCCCCTGATGATTCCTCGTCATCAGAAGAAATGTCCTCTGAAGGCCTCTTCAAACGAATAGCAGCAGGAAAGGCTGATGAAGAAATGGAAAGGGCCGAGGTCTGGCAGACGGCCATAAAGGCATTAACAAGGCCTTGGGTAAAGACCTGCCAGTCAGATGCTTGGTCCTGAGGTACTAGGGAAATATGTTTAGTTTTAAACTTCTTCTTTTTTGGAGCTTTGAGGGCCATGCAATGAAAAGTGGATAGGCCAGGCATTGAGCGGCATTCAATGATGTCTGTAGGAACATCCTCATGCACAATAATTTGTGTGAACCACGCGGGCCTTCAGTGATAACCAGCCGTGGTTCCCCTGGCATCCGTATTTGATGCCTGTGAATTTCTCTGGGATGTGCTTGTAGATACCTTGACGGCTTCCACTGTGGTACACATTGAAGGAGCATCTAATAATTCTGAAGCAGCTTCGGGACCTTCATCGGCCTCAGGAGGAATGCCCAAAATAGAGAGAGCAGCAGTTGGGTCAGGCCGAGACTTGTTGGCCTTCTTAAGTTGTGGCTAATCTGAAGGACCTGATGTCACCTCCATATCCTGTGTTAAGCGCTTAAGATATAACTTAAGAGAAGCTAAACGGCTGCAAAGGGTCTTTGGGACAAAGGCCTTACAGATAGCGCAGGACGTGTGGTCATGATCTGAGCCTAGGCAAAGCAAACAGAGCTTGTGAGTCTTCTATTCTATGTGGAATCTGCCTTCCAAACTGACACTCGCCCTTCCTAGTTGACGTACTTATTACAAAAAACAGTCCTTCTTAGTTGACATCTAGTTGACATGTACTTATTAAAAAAAAAACAACACACTAGCCAAACAACAAAAAAAATAATAATACTAAAGAAAACCCCCCAGTGGGGTACTTATCTGAAACAATGCACAACTTCTTAGGCGAGCGGCGACCGGATCTGGCAATCGGAAAGGCGGCAGAAAAGTTCTGAGGATGGTATGTGCTGAAGTCCACTTTATACCCGACATACGCTTGCTGTTGTGCATTGTCACATGTAACCTACAGTAGCATTTAGACTTTTGTATACTGGCCGGACGTACGAGTCAGCCTGAGGTGGCCACCCTCATGTTATGAATACTGCAGCATATGAATAGAAAAACATTTTTGTATTCATTCTGCCTGTGGTTACTGATAGGAGGATTTTATTTTTCAAGATTCTCTACCAATTACAGTATTTCAGGGAATTATTAACAGAGTGAGCATACATGCTTAGTTGCATTCACTCAGCATAAAACAAAACAAGCTCAGAAAATCCAAATCCCATCGAGCTACGCGCTCGAGAGACTTGAACCTCAGCACTGAAATAAATAGGACATGCTGGAGGGTCAGATTCATAACCCAGAGGCTCCCTTCACTCTGGAATAAAATCAAGATTCTCTACCTAAACTCAGTACAAAGACAAAATGATCGATTTTAACAATTGGCTAAAATTTTGGTGTCATTCAAAGGGGATCCAGTGTCTGTCAGCCTGGGATGACATGCTTGACAAGCCACGTTGCTTCGCTAGGGACGGCTTGCACCTGTCACCACTGGGCTTTCGGATATTGGCAAAGGCTCTTGCCACCCCCATAGTGCCTTTTTTAGGCAAGGTTCAAAAGTCAAACCCACCCCCATAGACAGCACAAGGAACAAGAAACTAAGGGTAATGCTGCTTAACGCCAGAAGTCTTAACCTCAAGATGCACGCATCAAGCTCTCCTCAGTATGGAGAACATCGATATCTGTGCAGTGACAGAAACCTGGTTCAAGGCTCCAGAGAGTACCCCAGCACTACCAGGCTATACCTCATATCATACTTTTCGGCCCCAAAACCCGGACCGAACCACAAAAGGAGGGGGAGTTTCCATATTTATCAAGGATATCCACACCTCCAGGTTAGTGGCATTGCACGAAGTATCGGAGACCATCCATGTGCAACTAACAGTGGGCAAGACTGCTTTTCAGTTTATAGCATCCTACAGACCACCCTCTCAAAGTCAGGAATCCCACTCGGCTTTCCTGAAAACATTGGAGAACATGAAGATCTCTCCGAACACCATTATATTGGGCAACTTCAACTACCCAAACATTGACTGGGAGCACTACTCAAGCCCCAGCACCTTGGCCCAAAGGTTCCTGGAAATTATAAACTCAAATGCTATGGAACAACTAGTCACCACTCCCACAAGAGGGGACAACATACTAGACCTGATCATTACCAACATGGGGACTCTATGCTCCACACCAGAAGTATATCCCTCATTGGTAAGATCAGACCATAAATTAATTTCACTGGATGTCCACATCCCGACCCCACCCCCAGCCCAGAAAACCACAGTGAAAAACTTCTCAAAAGCGAACTTCTCACTTCTCAAAACTGAAGTGGAATCCTTCAAGGCCCCAGGGCCAGTGGAAACTACGGCCCAAACTGCAGAATCCTGTATAAACGCATTCTACGGACATCTCCAGGAATGCATGGATCATGCTATCCCAAACAAAACCAAGACCCAATCATCCAAAGGCAGGCATCCAGTCTGGTGGACCCCTGCCATAAATAAACTGTACAACAGAAGGAGGAAGCTACTACATGATAGAGCAAAATCCCTAATAGGGAAGGCATCTCTGATCAGTACTAGCAAAAAATTACAATCCCTCATAAAATCCTCCAAGGCCAGCTTCGAGAGAAAAATTGCACAGGACACCAAAGACAATCATAAGGCTTTTTTCAGTTATGTTAGAAACCTGGGATGCAACTCACAGACTTGTTCTGAGTTGATTCTAAACGACAAAAAATACACTGAACCCACAGACATCGCCAATATCCTGGCAGACAGGTTCAGTGCAAACTTCTCCACCCCCCCCCCCCCACAAAAGAGCAAGTATCTATCCCAGCAGAAGGCTGTCTCCCAAACATCTCTGATGCTCAGGTGAAGGCTGCCCTCTCCAAAGCAAAAAACACTGCTTCCATGGGACCAGATGGCGTCCCAGGTTGCGTCCTACATGAACTCCAAGAGGAACTAATCCCTCAAATAAAACAGCTATACAATCTCAGCCTCACTACAGGATATGTGCCCACAGAATGGCGTACAGCAACAGTGGTCCCACTCCACGAAGGTGGAGCCTCTACGGACCCTGGAAACTATCGCCCCATAAGCCTGACTAGCTTAGTCTGCAAGGCTATGGAGAGGATCATCATGGAGCTCATAAACAAAGACATTGGGGACCTACAGACACTAGATCCTACCCAGTTCGGCTTTGTCTAGGGCAGATCCTGCCTTTTGAACCTGGTTGACTTCTTCGAAAAGGTCACCAAAGCCATAGATGAAGGGAAGGTAGTCCACACAGCCTATCTGGACCTTGCAAAGGCATTTGACACAATACCCCACTCGGGCATCATAGATAGGCTATCCAGCTTAAATATAAACCCCTATGTCACAAGATGGGTCACAAACTGGCTCAAAGACAGAACCCACAGAGTGAGAGTTGCTGGAGCCATGTCAGACTCGAAACCAGTCACAAGTGGCATCCCACAGGGTTCTGTCCTGGGACCACTCTTGTTCGGTATATACTTTTCCGAGGTACAGGCAAACGTGGGAGGACTATGGCTCACCAAGTTCGCAGACGACTACAAACTGGGCTCCATAATCAACTCTCCAGCTGACACAAACATCCTTCAAAAAGGTCTCACAGAGGCAGATAACTGGTGCCAGCGCCATGGTTTAAAGCTAAATGCCAAAAAATGTATAGTCATACCCTTTGGCAAAAACAATGTGCCCACAAATTACCACATAGGCAGAAACCCATTAAGTACAGAGAAAGTTATTAGGGACCTGGGGACCCAAGTTGATAGCAATCTCTCCTTTGAAAACCACATTGCCAAAGTGGTTAGAAAGACCTTCTACATAGCCCACCTCATCACGAAGGGTTTCACATCTAGATCAAGAGAGGTAATCGTGCCCCTTTATTCAGCCCTCACCAGGCCCATCATAGAATACAATGCCCCTTTTGGGATGTACCTTACCCGACACCTGCAGCAATTAGAAAGACCCCAAAAGTATCTCACCAAGAGGATCACGGGTCTCAAACAGATGCCATATGCTGCTCGGTTAAAAAAACTCCAGCTCTACTCAGTTGCATACCGCCTACTTCGAGGCGATCTATGCCTTACATACAAAGCTATGTCAAATCCAGAATTAATGGACATGCTCCACCTCAGTAAATCTAAATCCCTTAGAGCCACACGCTCGAGGGACTTGAACCTCAGCACAGAAATAAATAGAACTTGCTGGAGGGACAGGTTCATAACCCAGAGGCTCCCTTCGGTCTGGAATAGAATTCCAGTTCATGTGAGGCAGAGCACCTCACTGAATCTCTTCAAGAAGAATCTCGATAGGTGGATGGGGGATTGTAGGTTTGTCCCAGGGATTACTCCCGTGTCACTATTAGACAGAGGCACAGTAAACTAAACCTTAAAAAGGGCACAGTATACTCAAATCAAGGGGTGACGCAAGCCATACAGAATCGGGCTAGGCTTATAATTGCCTCAGGGCAGATAGCCTACTATGAACCTATGAACCTATGAACTAGTTTTCCTGAATGTCTCTAGTTTTTCCTGGCCCATTGTCCTTAATGATGAAAACCTCCATAATACGTTAATAGCTTCTACAAAATATACAGAGACTGCATTTTTAGGATAAGATAATCACCTTTACTTTAAGCACGTAGTCACATCACCAAATCCTAGCCAATTACACACACATTTCAATTAAATATTTTAAGTCCATTCTTGGAAGAAAAACAAAGCTTGGAAATTTCAACATGAGCTGTCATTGCAGTTCGATCTCTTTTATGACTATCTGGGGCAATCAGCATAAAACAAAACAAACTCACCATTGGTTAGTACATGTAAGTTCATGTTTTTTAAGTTACCTTTTCTCTGTCTTTCTCTTTCCAAGAGGCCTATTTTGAGTGTGTGTGTGTGTGTGTGTGTGTGTGTGTGTGTGTGTGTGTGTGTGTGTGTATATATATATATATATATATATATATATATATATATATATATATATATAATGTGTGTGTGTGTGTGTGTGTGTGTGTGTATATATATATATATATATATATATATATATATATATATAATGTGTGTGTGTGTGTGTGTGTGTGTGTGTATATATATATATATATATATATATATATATATATATATATATATATATATATATATATGTAGGTTCGTTCATAGGTTCATACTAGGCTATCTGCCCTAGGGCATTTATAAGCCTAGCCAGAGAGCGTTTGGCTTTCGCCACCCATTTTAAATTAATTTTGCTATGCCCTTTTTCGAGGTTAGTATACTGTGCCTCTGTCTAACAGTGACACAGAAGTGATGCCCGGGGTAAACCTATGATCCCCCATCCACTCATCAAGATTCCTCTTGAAGAGAGTCAATGAGGGACTCTGCCTAACCTGGTCTGGGATTTTATTCCAGAGTGAAGGGAGCCTCTGGGTTATGAATCTGTCCCTCCAGCATGTCCTATTTATTTCAGTGCTGAGGTTCAAGTCTCTCGAGCGCGTAGCTCGATGGGATTTGGATTTTCTGAGGTGCAGCATGTCCATTAATTTCGGATTGGACATGGCTTTATACGTCAGGCACAGATCGCCTCTGAGCAGGCGGTATGCCACTGAGTAGAGCTGGAGTTTCTTTAACCAGACAGCATATGGCATCTGTTTGAGCCCTTTGATCCTCTTGGTGAGGTACTTTTGGGGTCTTTCCAGTTGCTGCAGGTGTCTGGTAAGGTACATCCCAAAAGGGGCATTGTACTCAATTATGGGTCTGATGAGGGATGAGTAAAGAGGCACGATGACCTCCCCTGTTCTAGATGTGAATCCCTTCATGATTAGGTGGGCTATATAAAATGTTTTTCTAACCACTTTGGCCACGTGGTTGTCAAATGAGAGATTGCTATCAACTTGGGTCCCCAGGTCCCTAATTACTTCTTCAGTACTTAATGGATTACCACCTATGTGGTAATTTGTGGGCACTTTGTTTTTGCCAAAGAGGATGACTATACACTTTTTGGCGTTTAGCTTGAGGCCATGGCTCTGGCACCAGTTGTCTGTTTCTATGAGGCCCTTTTGAAGGATGCTTGTGTCGGCTGGAGAGTCGATTATGGTGCCTAGTTTGCAGTCATCTGCGAACTTGGTCAGCCACAGTCCTTCCATGTTGGCCTGTACCTCTGAGAAATATATACCGAACAAGAGAGGTCCCAGGACTGAGCCTTGTGGAATGCCACTTGTAACTGGTTTGGAATCTGACATGGCTTCAGCAATTCTAACCATGTGGGTTCTGTCCTTGAGCCAGTTTGCAACCCATCTAGTGACATAGGGGTTTATATTTAAGCTGGTGAGCTTATCTATAATGCCCGAGTGGGGTATTGTATCGAAGGCTTTTGCAAGGTCCAGGTAGGCTGTGTGGACCACCTTCCCCTTGTCAGTGGCCTTGGTGACTGTTTCAAAGAAATAGATCAGGTTTAAGAGGCAGGATCTGCCCTTAACAAAGCTGAACTGGGTAGGATCCAGTGTCTGTAGGTCCCCAATATCTTTATTTATTAGGTCCATGATGATCCTTTCCATAGCTTTGCAGACCAAGCTAGTCAGGCTTATGGGGCGATAGTTTCCAGGATCCATTGAGGCACCACCTTTGTGGAGAGGGACCAATGTTGCTGTATGCCACTCTTTGGGTACATATCCTGTGGTAAGGCTGAGATTGAACAGTAATTTTATGTTTGGGTTTAGCTCTTCTTGGAGTTCATGTAGGACACAGCCCGGGACACTGTCTGGTCCTACTGATGCTGTGTTTTTTGCTTTGGAGAGGGCGGCTCTTACCTGAGCATCTGAGATGTCAGGGGGGCAGCACTCTGCTGGGATAGATATTTGCCCTTTTGGTGGGGAGAGGGGGGAGAAGTTTGCGCTGAACCTGTCAGCTAGGGTGTTGACAATGTCTGTGGGTTCGGTGTATTTTTTGTCATTCTGGACGAATTCTGAGCATATCTGGGAATTCCCACCCAGGTTCCTAACATAACTAAAGAAAGCCTTGTGATTATCCTTAGTGTCCTGTGCAATTTTTCTCTCGAAGCTGGCCTTAGACGATTTTATGAGTGCCCATAGTTTTTTGCTAACACTAATCAGAGATGCCTTCCCTTTTTGGAATTTTGCTCTATCACGTAGCAGCTTCCTCCTTCTATTGTATAGTTTGTTTATGGCTGGGGTCCACCAGACAGGACGTCTGCCTTTGGAGGATTGGGTCTTGGTTTTATTTTGGATTGCATGATCCATGCATTCCTGAAGGTGTTCATAGAATGCGTTTATAAAGGATTCTGTGGTCTGGCCCGTATTTTCCACAAGCCCGGAGGCTTTGAAGGATTCCACCTCAGTTTTGAGGAGTGTGAAATTTGCTTTAGAGAAGTTTTTCACTGTGGTTTTCTGGGCAGGGGGTGGGGTCGGGATGTGAATATCCAGTGAGATTAGTTTATGGTCTGATCTTACCAGTGAGGGATAAACTTCTGGTCTGGAGCATAGAGTCCCCATGTTGGTGATGATCAGGTCCAGTATGATTTCCCCTCTTGTGGGAGTGGTAACAAGTTGTTCCATAGCATTTGAGTTTATAAATTCTAGGAACCTTTGAGCTAGGGTGTTTGGGTAGTTGAAGTCACCCAATATAATGGTGTTTGGAGAGACCTTCATATTTTCCAGTGTTCTCAGGAAGGCCGAGTGGGGTTCCTGGGTTTGGGAGGGTGGTCTGTAGCAGGCTATAAACTGGAAGGCAGTTTTACCCACTGTTAGTTGCACATGGATAGTCTCTGATGCTTCGCGCTGTACCACCAACCTGGAGGTGTGGGTATCTTTGACGAATACTGATACTCCCCCTCCTTTTCTGGTTCAGTCCAAGTTTTGGGGCCGAAAAGCATGGTATGAGGTATAATCTGGTAGTGCTGGGGTGCTCTCAGGGGCCTTGAACCAGGTTTCTGGTACTGCACAGATATCGATGTTCTCCATGCTAAGGAGAGTTTCAAGTGCGTGCATCTTGAGGTTTAGATTTCTGGCATTTTGTAGCATTACTCTTAGTTTCTTATCCCTTGTGATACCTATGGAGGTGGGTTTGTCTTTTGAGCCTTGCCCAAAAAAGGCACTATGGGGGTAGGAAGAGCCTTTGCCAATATCCGAAAGCCCAGGGGTGACAGGTGCAAGCCGTCCCTAGCGAAGCATCGTGGCTTGTAGAGCATGTCATCCCAGGCTGACAGGCATTGGATCCCCTTTGAATGACACCAATACTTAAGCCAATTGTTGAAATTGATCATCTTGTCTTCATATTGTGGCATCATTCCTGGTGAGGGTAAGATGCTACTCAAGGTCAGGGTCATACCGGCCTGGGCTACATGCTCAGAGAGCTCCTCTATGTCTCTTTTCATGTAGTCCAGGGAGGTACGTCTCAGGTCATTCACACCAGCATGGATAATGACGGAGTCATATTTGTACTTGCCTTGGAGTGACCTGAGTGATTGTGTTATGTGGCGGATCCTAGCACCCGACAGGCAGCTCACCGTGACCTTCTCCTTGTTCAGCCTGGTGAGCGGGACATCAGTGTGCCTGACGATAGAGTCACCTATTACAAGTGTATCAGGTGTGTTGTTTAGCCTTAAGGGCTGTGACTGTTTGGCACACTGGCTTTGTGAGCTATGTGTTGCACGTGTTTTGCTTTGGGGTAGCGGTTGCTTGGGTGTCTGCTTTGGAGGTCTCTGCTGCTTAGGCAGATTTTTATTTAGAGCCTCCGAGCATGTTTTTGTGTGTGTATGTGTTTGGTTTGCTGTCGTGGTAGGTCTATGTGAGACTGGAATTGTAGTGAGTGTGGTTTCCTTCTCCTCCTGACTGGTTACGCCATTACTGAGTTGAGAGAGCTTAGCCTCCAGTTTGGCTATATGGTTGCATCTCTCACGTGTTGGAATTTGTTGGGAGGAGGAGAGGGTTGTCTGTGTACATGAGGCAGTTGTAACATTGCCTCAAGATTCCCAGATTCACCAGCTGGACCGGAGAGGAGATTGACAACTGACCTTCGGACATGCTAGAATAGTATTGGGAATTCCTTTATAATTGAAAAAAAGGGCCAATGGGAAACAAGGTACTCAAGGGGAGTTTGTGAGGGTGTAGTGCTTTTAATTTTTTAGTGCTGACTTATATAATTGCTTTAGTGAGCAAGTGCCAGGTAACTTAAATGCAGTGTGTTACAGGTAACTTAAATGCAAAAACAACAAACAGTAACTTTCTTTCAAGTGAAACAAGGAAATAAGTACAGTAAGCAATGCAGATATCACTAGGGATCCACAGAAGCACTTAAAAGCCGCGTTTTAGGTGGAATTAGTGTTTCAGGGAAATAACAAGCAAACAAGCATACAAACAAAGCTAGATTCAGCAGGCCTGGGTCTAGTCTATGCTACAGCAAACAATATATATATAAAATGTGTGTGTGTGTGTATGTGTGTGTGTGTGTGTGTGTGTGTGTGTGTGTGTGTGTGTGTGTGTGTGTGTGTGTGTGTGTGTGTGTGTGTGTGTGTGTGTGTGTGTGTGTGTGTATATATATATATGTGTGTGTGTGTGTGTGTGTGTGTGTGTGTGTGTGTGTGTGTGTGTGTGTGTGTGTGTGTGTGTGTGTGTGTGTGTTAAGATTCTGCCTGTCTCTCTTTTCTCCCTCTTTGTTGCCCTTCCCTTTTCCCCGGAATGCTGGTGCAGCTTCCTTCACTCGGAGCATCTGTTGGGATCTTTCCATTCTTCCCAAACATTACAGTTCCACATACCACAGTGGTTTGTAGGAAACTGGAAGGAAGATACTGAGCTTTTGGCCCAGGACTGCATTTCACTAACTCTGTCCCTAACCAGTACGGTACACATAATACACCCTATGCTACTGCAAACTAAGGCATACAGTATGCAAATGTTATGCAAAGAGATGCAGTCATTAAACTGTTGTGGGAATTATCAGTAGTGCTGGTAATACACAAGTATGACAGAATTTAAATACACACAGAGAAAAGTAAATCCATCCATCCATCCGCGACCCCTTTATCCGGTTGTTCTGCACATGGGGTCATGCTTTAGAACAGTGCTATGGCACTATAGCAATGCAAACCAGTAAAGAGTGTCTGTTGATTATTGTTACACACAGGAAACAGAAATGCCTGATGGTGAGCTCAAACAAGCAGCAAGAACAGTAAGAATACACAGCTGTGCACTTTGGTCCAAGGAAATATACCAACGTCGTAAGCCACACTAAAAATACATTCTCTACAATGTACATGTCTGCCATGTAACACCAGTGACCTGATTCTAAAGTGGGAAGTGCTAACTCTCAGTTCCAGGCTCTGGGTTTCATCCTTATATCAGGGTATTCCCTCCTCCCAGCTTTAGATCCTATGTGGTTGGCTTTTGCTGGTGACCTTTCACCTTTACACTGGATGATATAGACCTTTTATGTCCCTTCTCCCAGCTTTAGATCCTATGTGGTTGGCTTTTGCTGGTGACCTCTCACCTTTGCACTGGATGATATAGACCTTTTATGATGATAACTTCTAGGTCATTTTCTTGCTATAGATAATTTAGTCTGACTCCTCCAACTGCACATTTATCCCTTTGTTTGTCAGCCCCAGGTTACAACACCAATCACTGAGAAGAGATTTTTTTTTCTTGATCCTCCCAGGACCTTGCTCAATAGCTCCACTATTGACACCCAATTGGTACATTAATTCTAAAGGGAAAATGAGCTGGGAGCTACTGAGCTGGGTGAAAGCAATACAACTTATTTGCTCTTGCAAGGGAATCCTGACCTTCCCTCCGTCCCTCACCAAGAATCATGCTCAGAGATTCTTCAATTCTATCAATGCAAATGCCTTGGAACAGCTAGTCGATACCCCCACAAGAGGTGATAATATCTTGGACTTGGTATTAGCCAGCATGATTAACTACTGCAGCACCCCTACAGTATCATCCTCCCTGGTAATATCCAACCATAAAGAGGTCACTTTCGAAGTCAGCATCTCCCCTGACCCCCCCTCTAGCTAGGGTCAAACAAAAAAAAACTTCTACAAAGCTGATTACAACCTCCTGAGGGATGGTATAAACAGCTTCACAGCCCCCTCCCCCTCTGTTGGAAATGGCACCAATGTCCAAATCTACACCAAAGTACTATATGAGCACTTGTATAGATGCATGGAATCAGGAATACCTGACAGGATAAAGTCATCCTCTGCAAGGAAGAGTAAACCTGTCTGGTGGACATCTGCAATAAATAAACTATATAACAAAAGGAAAAAATTGCTGTCCAGGACCAAGAAGGAGCAGTTGCACAATTAGAAGCAATTTCTCCTTAGTCTGAACAAGCAAATAAGAGCACTAGTGAAATCCTCTAAAGCCAACTTCGAATCCAAATTGGCCACATCTACTAGAGACAATCATAAGGCCTTTTTCACATATGTCCGCAGTCTCAAAGGAAGCACCCAGATCTGTTCAGAACTGGTGTTCAAGGACACCACATACACAAATGCTGACAGATTCAGTGAAAACTTTGCCCCTTTGTCCCACCCCATCAGTAAATCAAGACATCTACAGTACCTGCACCCCTCCCCTTATCTTTAGGGAACAGGTCATCACTGCCCTCTCAAAAGGCAAAAAATGCAGCCTCCATGGGACCCAATAACATCCGAGGCTGCATCCTACATGAACTCAGGCTTGAACTTGCAGCAACATTAGGCACCCTATTCGACCAAATCCTGAGTACTGGCTTTGTCCCAGCCAAGTGGAGGACAGCCATACACACAGGTGGAGCATCCACCGATCCGAGAAATTATTGACCCATCAGCCTAACTAGCCTGATCTGCAAGGCCATGGAATGGATTATCATGGACCTTATTAACAGGAACACTGGCAACCTCCAAACACTCAACCCCACACAGTTTGGCTTTGTCAAGGGGATGTCATGTCTGTTAAATCTGGTTGACTTCTTTGAGACAGTCACCAAAGCCATGGACGAGGGGAAGACGGTGCACGCAGCCTACCTTGACCTGGCCAAGGCCTCTGACACTATTCCCCACTCAGGCATAGTAGACAAACTCTCTCAATTAGGTATCAATCCATACGTTATCAGATGGGTAATAAACTGGCTCACTGATAGAACTCACCTGATCAAAATATGGGAAGCCACCTCAAGCAGTAGACCTGTAATGAGCAGTGTACCCCAGGGATCGGTCTTGGGGCCTCTGTTATTGGGTATATACTTCTCTGAGGTGCAGGCCAAAACCAGTGGGCTATTGCTGACCAAGTCTGCAGATCACTGCAAGCTGGGTGTGGTCATCATTTCCCCAAGTGAAGTGGACATCCTTCAAGAGGGTCTCACCCAAACAAATGACTGGTGCCAGAAACATGGCCTTAAGCTGAATGCCAAAAAATGCATAATCATCCCCTTTGGGGAGAGTGACGTCCCCACATATTATCACATTAATAACAACATCCTAGGCATGCAATCAGTCGCAAGAGATTTGGGCTCTCAGGTTGACAGCAACCTGACTTTTGACCACCATGTTGCTTCCGTTGTACGGACATCTTTCTACATGGTGCACCTCATAAGTAAGGGTATCTTATCCAGGGACAAGGAGGTCATAACATCCCTTTATTCTTCCCTTATAAGGCCAATTACTGTGTACAATGCCCCCTTCAGCATGTACCTCACAAAACACATGCAGCAGCTGGAGAGACCACAGAGGTTCCTCACCAGAAGAATCCAGGGCCTCAAACATCTACCCTACACAGATAGGCTAAAAGCCCTGTCCCTCTACTAAGTTTCATACAGACTCCTCAGAGGTGACTTCTGTCTGGCGTACAAAGCAATCTCATACCCTGCCTTGATGGGACTGCTGCAAATCCACAAGTCAAGCTCCATTTGAGTATACTGCATGTGCAACCTCAACCTGGTCTGTGACTTGAATAGGACTTGTTGGCAGGACAGATTTGCGCTCCAGAGACTCACCCCATCTGTGGAACAGACTCCCTCTCCACGTTAAGCAGAGTACCTCATTATCCCTTTTCAAGCGCAATATGGATAACTGGATGGGAAACAGAAACTACACCACTGGGATTCCACCTATGTCCCTGCTGGACAGGGGCTTTGGGTGCTAACTTGTCTAAACATGGGCTAAGCTCTCTGGCTAGGCTTATAAGGGCCTCAGGGCCAATAGCCTAGTAACTTCCTATGATTCTATGTAGGGAGTGGGCTAGCTCACTGGTTGAGGTAGGCAGACTAGCCTCACCCCACTGAGATCACCCTCTTCCCCCTCCTTAGTTCCAGCAACCCTATTACTGCAGTCTCCCAAGGGGAAGTCTGTTTCCACATTTTGGATTCCCCACAGCTTACTGGTGCCAAGCACCATAACTCTGCAGGCTTGTTTTCCTCAAATTATGCTGAATAACACCTAGTGTCTCCACCAGCTGTCACCCTTTGTGGTTAGCCAAGTCACCTCTCTCCCCCATAATGAGCAAGTGGGCAATGACTGTTTATTCCAATCCTCCCCTGCCTGCTCCTACAGGTGTCTGAGACGCTAATCAAACATGGGTCAGATGCACTATAGTCAGGGCTTTATTCTTTATGCCACAGAGTTGTCCCACCACTGGGCAAGAACTTAAGCAAAGTGTCCATTCCTTTGATTGTCAGTGCCTGTAAGTGAAACAGCCACCTTACAAGGCAGTCCTCTAATTACCTTAAAGCTCTGTTCCTGCTAAGAAACTGACCCAGTTTTCCATGAACTACATAAGTTTCAAGACCAATACATAAATTAGGCCAGGATCTGAGACTGCTCAACACAAGAGACCACTTATCACTTTTAGTGTTTTTTTTTTATTCATTTACTCTGCTCGCTGGATTAGTCCCACTAGGCCAACGACCTTCTTTCAGGGGATACCTAAGATGGTATTCATACAAACTAGGGGAAGTTTGACAAGGACACCAGGAAACTTCTACTTTTTTCAATAAGTTTCATGGGATCTTCCACCTGAGCTGCCACAGACACTGTCACGTGATGTCTTGGTTTAACATCTCATCCCTACTTTCTTACTGTCTGGTATGTACCCCATAACTGCAAATTTCTCAACAGTTCTAAAAGTTTGCTGCCCACTGCTATTCATCTCATATTAGCAAGAAGCCTAAATCAAAGAATATAGTAAAACTGAGCAATATAATATCCACAGAACCACCTCTCTCCATTTCCCAGTGAAACAGTCACAGAAATGGATCGGACTGGTTTGGCAGCTTCTATCAACTACTAAGTATTAAGATCAGTAATGTGTGCGTCATTTTGTCTATGAGTGAAATCAGCCTCACTGCTCTGTAATTTTCTAGGCCAGTCCTTGTTTTGCTACTATAGACAGGTAGCATTACTGATCCCGGACAGTCTGCACTTAGCGCCTGTAAACTGTATCATTATCCTTCCCCGAGTCACGCCTCACTCTGGGCATACAGACAGGTACCATTACTGTTTCCTGGGTCACTTTTTAATCTGCTCCCCCTGCAGACAGGTACCATTAATATTTCCTGGGTCACTCCTCACTCTACCCCTGTTGACAGGTGCCATTACTTTTTCCTGGGTCACTTGTCACTCTGCTCATGCAGCCACGTACCATTACTGCTTCCTTGGTCACTCCTCGCTGTCGTCCTGTAGATGGTTACCATACTGCCCCCAACATGTGAAGGGTATGGAGGCCTGGACCCTACAAAATTTTCATTTTTGCTTTTGTGGGGTTTTCATTGAGAGTAACATTGGGTGTTATTCTGCTCTAGTGTTTTCAATGAATGCAGACACTGTAGAATGACATGAATCCCCACCAGCAACCCTTCTGCTCCTCTAAGTTATATCTACCTGTCCTGCGCTCCACTGTGGTCTGCCTGTCTGACCACCCATTCCTACAGACTCTCCCCTCTCTCTCTTTTGTAGATGAGATTCTCCCCGATTCCTCACTGCATGCTTCTTCCCTGTTCTGCCTCAGATGTTTCCTCCTAGCTGGCCTGATCTATAGCTCCACCTCTCTTCTGCTCTCCTGTGCCCACCCTGCTTGTCTGCCTTATCTTATTACACCACAAGAAAGCTTCCTAGGCTACCTTTCCTACAATAAATCTTCTCCTTCACTGCTTTCTGCTCCTCCCAGCTGCCTTTGCTGTTCTATCATCTACTGTCCCAGTTGCGTGTTGACCTCTGACCTTAACTGCCCATCCGACTATCCTGTAATGACTTCTTTGGAATCTTTCTCACTTATTCCCTCATGCATTTTCCTGTTCCTTCTTTTGCAGTACTTTAAAATAACAGTAAACTATGGAATAACTATCTATTTTTTGTTCCAACTTACTATGATTGTTTTTAAACACCTTTATTATATTATCATTTAAGACATAAGCACACATACATTAATAGAAAAGAAAAGAAACCATATTAATATTTTGCATTTACATGTATTATATATTATACATGTTTTCTTTCTTTATAACAACTGCCATTCAATCAAACATTACAGAAATTGTTCATTTTCCACCTTCCATTAAACCTCACTCCTCCTCCTAAACATTAGCCTATATGCAGTGTTCCCAAAATTCCATACACATACACGGGGTTTGCTCCTTACCTTTTCTAAAGATCCCTCTTCCAGTTATTTTCTCTCTTTTACAATATTCATTACTCAGATACAGTTGGTTTAGATTCAGTTTTCTAGTAATTGCTCTTTTGGCAACCAACAGACAAACTTAATAAGGGCTTACTATGCCTAGATAATTCAGATTCTTGTCCCAGCTCAAAAGAAATTTTCCTATGCAGCCCTAATATTTTGGACAGACCACTTTGTAGGGAATTTTCTAAAATCTGCTAACTCATTACACTCCCGAAAAACTTGTTCCCGCTTAATTTTCCTCCCTATCACACCTCCAACATTTGCTTCTCTGAAGTCTGTTTGGGGTATAAAAACCCCTATGCAAGCACTTCCAAGCAAAATCCTAAACCTTCAGGACTTTGTTGCATACTTTATTTATTTAACATTTGTTTATTTAAGACTTATTTACCAGGAAAGTCTAACCTGGAACTATTTTCAGTGGAGGCCAGGGGAGAAACTCTCCAGACACATGTCTTTGTAACATGGAAGGAAACCGGAGCACCCAGAGGAAACCCACACGAACGCAGGGAGGACATACAGACTCTGCACAGAAGGCACCCTAGTTGAGAATCGAACCAGAGAACCTCTTGCTGTGAGGCGACAATGCTACTGCTGCATCACTGCGCTGTCTAAATCTACTTGGAAGCAATATATATCTCCTCTCATTGTTCTATTGTAAATTGCTTTTCCAGTCTCTCTTCCCAATCATTTCTTACCTCCTCTGATTGATTTTATAGCTATCATGCAATATCTTTCATGTCAGACTAATTATCCTTTTTAACAGCAGCTTCTGCTTCAGATTCAAGTAAACATTTTACTAGAGCTGGTCTTTCCCTTAGAATTCCCCTCCTTTTTTCTTTAGCTACTCTGATATCAATCCTTGGTAGGGAAGGCAGTCTGTAACCAAAGAAGTCCAAACTTCTTCTTGACCTTTTCCTCTCTAGTTATTTGCGTCCAATACCTTGGTTCATTTGCTAGTTTCTCCAATAAATTCCAGCCCTCTCTCTTTTCTATTTTCTGTATCTACTTGGAGTCATCCTTATTGGCAACATTTCATTTCTCTATTCCCAAGTTGGCTTAGTTGTTAACATACTTTCTGCAATGTTATGATTATAATATTCTCTGTGGCTGTTATTAATTCCCTTAAAGATCTACAACTCTCTCCTTATTTCTTGAACCCCCACCCCGTTTCATCATCATGTCTTTCCTCTTTGAATTATAACCTAGTACTGCTTGTGTTACACATATGAACCTTAACTGGGTAGCTCTAAAATATCCCTTCAAATCAGATAATCCTAAACAAATTTGTTCTATTGGGAGAATCAAATCTGTCCACAACATCTCCTCTGGTTGATAAAAATATGTCTGACCTGTATATAAAACTAAAGGAATTAAAAATATTTTCACTGTTTGCATCTTACTATCCATATCTATAAACAAGTACCTCCAGTTTCTCATTTTTTATATTAATCGTTTATTTAATCTCCTCCACATATCTTTAGCTGCCATAACAGAAGCCATTTAATCCAAACTCCTAAATACTTCACCTCACCATGTCCCCATAAATAAAGGTATTGCTGAAACAATTTGTATGTGGGTACATAATTTACAGATATAGTCTTCACTTTATCTTCATTAATTTTATATCCTGAAAAGACTTGAAACTGTCTCAAAATGTTCCACAATACAAAAAAACAAAAACAAATCCACAATAAAGAGATGTCCATTTCTGGATTTATCAAAGTACAAAATATTATCTCCTGCAGACAAAGCCAACTTTTTTGATTACCGTACTAATTATATCTTTGAATTTTTTTTTAATGTTCTTTGACAAGGGCGTATAAAGCAAATAACAAAGGAGAAAGAGGACACCCCTGTCTGCTTCCTCATTTTTTAAAAGGTATAGCATCATTTTTGCAAGTTTATGTGAGCAACCCAGAGAGGCTGAATGGAATCTGTTAGCTGTGAAGAGGTCAAGAATTGTCACAAGTTCCAAGCAATATACAGGTGTTTATAGATGCTTAGGAAAGAGTTAGTGCTGGCTACAGATGTGACAGAAAGTAAAAGAGAGTTTCATAGTTTAGGAATTACTACAGTGAACAGACAAATCACTAAAGTGATTGAAGCAATTAGCTTAAGATGCTTCCGGGATCTCAGTAGTTGTGGAGGTGCAGTCACCCTTATTAACATAAAGGGCTGGACATTGGTTTGGTTTGTGTAGTACTACATGAACTAATGTGAGCTATCGATAGGTAATCATAATCCATAATCCAAGCTAGTTAAAAGTCTTCAGAGACAGACAGCGGTGAGCTCTTCTGAAAAGATATGCTGCAAACTTAACTATTTTAGAGTAGGATTGCTCAAGCTTACAGACATGGAATTTGTTAATGTAGGTTACGTACTTATTAATTTACTGAAATTTGATTACTAGCAATGTCCAAGTGGGTAGGAGCACATTTTCAGAGGAGGCCCAGGGAGAAAGGCTCCGACGTATTACAAAACGTTTTAATAATAATAGTTTTACAGAAATTAAATACTACAAAAAAGCAAATGCAGTAAATAACTATACCAAGTTAGACATAATATGAAAACGTTAGTTAAGAGTAGATACAAGTTTTATGGCAATGATTTAACAGAGACATTTTAGCCTGTTTATAGAGAAATTAGAGGTAAGTTACTATAAAACAAACAGGACTTGCAATAGAAACTGAGAGAAAAGCAAGCTTATAGTACATTTAGAAAAAGCAGGGGAGAGAAATTGATAGAAATAATGACATGACTGAAGAAGGGAGAGTAAGGAGATGTGAGGTATGAGCTGCTACCTGTGAGAATAAGGAGCTGTGATATGTGGATAAGTATTTGTCCATATTTAGGGATACAGTTTATCTAGGTGTTGAACAATAACAAAGGCAGCTTTTGGCTAGGAAGTCTTTCGGAATGGCAGTGAGGGTACTGACCTGATGGATAAAGACAAGGAATTCCAGGTCTTGGCAACACAGTATGAGTACAGACCATGCCCAGCAGATTTGATAAGTTTGTGGATAACAGGAGTTTTTGTTCATTGGATCATAATGACCAACTAGGAACATAGTTGTTTAGAACGTCATTTAGTGCTGGACAAGCAGATGGATTCTGGATAATTTTATAGGTGGTAAGAAGTTGTGTATATGTTAGTTGATGGGGTAGTTCTAACCAGGTTAGGCTTTTCTGTGGAATACAGGGGTGGGTTATGAAAGGGGTTTGTGCTGCAAATTTTGCAGCTTTGTTACAGCATTACTCAGGTTTTGATTTTTGTGAAGCCTGAAGGTTAGTACGGATGGGAGCACCATAAAGTAAAAAGTAGTCTGGGGAAGGGATAAGTAGTGGCAAGTGTAGATTTATTTGCGTCTGTGAGAAAGTTTTTGGCTCTATAAAGCATCCCTAGTTTTTCATGAGTTGTTCTAATGCAATTTTGTATACGTAGGTCGAATTTAAGATTATCATCCAGTATCATCCCTAATAATTTGCTATGAGAAGTGACTTCAATGGCTGCGTTAACAACAGAGAAGACTAAATTTTGTTTTTTTCATGGGAGCGGAATTTTGGGGAAAAATAAGTAGTATTTTGTTTTAGGGGTGAACATGGGTTGTGAGTTACAAAGCCATCAAAGCCATGTTTCAGTTGTTAAAGATTCCTGAGTAATTGTTTGGTGATGTGTAAATGAGGGTGGCATCATCTGTGTACTGTATTAGGGAGGCCTGTTGTGCAGAAATGCCTGCAGTAAGTAATTTATGCAGCCACTTTAACACAGCCTAAAGTCCCCATTCACCCATTATTTCCAAAGGTAGAGATCACATTAGAGGCAAATGTCAGGTAATTTATTAGAGGGGTAGTGGTGGGAGGTGTGTGTGTGTGTGTGTGTGTGTGTGTGTGTGTGTGTGTGTGTGTGTGTGAGTGCACAGAAGTACAAGTTGTCTCAGGTGAGTGTGTGTTTGTCTGGGTGGTACCAGTCAGGGATTAGTTAGCAGATAGGTAGAGTGTGTGTGTGTGTGTGTGTGTGTGTGTGTGTGTGTGTGTGTGTGTGTGTGTGTGTGTGTGTGTGTGTGTGTGTGTGTGTGTGCGCGGAGAAGTAAAGTTGTCTGGGGTGAGTGTGTGTGTGTCTGTCTGGGTGGTATCAGTCAGGAATTAGTTAGCAGATAGGTAAAGTAGGTGTGTGTGTATGTGTGTGTGTGTGTGTGTGTGTGTGTGTGTGTGTGTCTCTGTGTGTGTGTGTGCATGTGTGCAGAAGTACAAGTTGTCTCAGGTGAGTGTGTGTTTGTCTAGGAGGTACTAGTCAGAGATTAGTTAGCAGACAGGTAGAGTAGGTGTGTGTGTGTGTGTGTGTGTGTGTGTGTGTGTGTGTGTGTGTGTGTGTGTGTGTGTGTGTGTGTGTGTGTGTGTGTGTGTCTGTACAGGGATTGGGTAAGTGAGACTGTGAGTGTGATCAGGTGACTGAGGTGTCTGATCTGTGGTGAAAGTCTGTGTGTGTGTGTGTCATGAGCAGTCTCAGTCAGGTGGGTGTGTAAGTGTGTCTCTGTCAGTTTGTTTATCTGTCTGCCAGAATGGTCACAGTGAGGGGGTTAAGAGATAGGAGGTGTGTGCGTGCACTTGGTGGTCATTGCCATATTGCACAACTGCCCTAGACCAATGAGCGAAGTACACAATACATGGAGAACACTGGACACCAGGAACTGTTAAATATTACTCTAAGTCACATTAAAAGTGAATAGAACGGCAATGTTTTCAGCACAAAGCATATTCTAAAGAATAAGAATTGGGAAACCCTGCCCTCTGACATTAATGACTGACCACAGTGTTCCATGAGGAGGGATAGGGCAGTTATAAGAGGATGAATTGTGGACATTCTGTAACATCAGGGGCAGTGAAGATGTAAGGCAAGTAGAGAAATGAAAGTATTTTCTTAGAAGTATATTCTTTTTTCTTAGTGACAAAATGATAGCATACAGTTTTTGGGTGGTTTGAGTGGCATCACTTTGTATAAGTATGATGAGGAGTAAGTGTTCAGACAACGACTTATCTCGTCCCATAATCCTCCACTCCATTCTGCCATTCTGTCAGTCTTATTACATGCACACACGTCAGTAGCACCACGGGTCAGTAACAATTCTCTTTTCTTTCTTCTTTTAAGTATAATTAGCAGAAGGAACATCTCTGTCTCGTATACTCTGCTTGTGGCTACAGCTGCTGGACAGTACATCCGCCAGCCCTTCATACAAGGCAGATTATGTCAAATCAACAGTCAGGAAGTATATCAGAGTAGCAAACAAAATGGATGCATTCTGTGTCCATATTCTAACTCTAAGTGTGCAAAACTATTTTTTTTTTTGCCAGTAATGTATCTGTTCTATGAAATGTATTGAAAATGTTGGTTCAAAAATATCAAAACATGTGAAAGCATGCAGCATTCCAACAGCTTAACTTAAAGCATCTCAAACAAAGATGGTAAGGCCTTGCTTAGAGCTTTGTCCAGGGCCATAACAGAATTCAACCAACCAAGGCAAACTATGACTCGAGTCTGTCACGTCCAGTGAAAGCTGATGTTAAACTCTTCTGGTCCATAAGTGGTGGAAGGAAAGGCTAGATTAGTTAAACTTCTCATCAGTGGTACAGCTGGTCAAAGAAAACAATCAAAGAAGACTTTTTGCATCCCCTTGCCAATTAAAATGTAAATTATACAGCCTCTCAAACACATTACACTAAATCTGCGTATTCTGTTACTGGTATTCCATTACTGGTCTTGGTCTAGTAAGAATTCATTCTATTATCCAACAGACTCCATTTCCTTAAAAGTGGAAATAGAAAAGCCTCTCCCACTTGAGTTGGTCAACTCTCTGGAATTATACACAAGCATAAAAAATATTTTTAAATTTTTTTACGTCTTCAGCAGACCACCACCACTGCACACAGATCCACAGAAACCAACCACAGCCCTAGTTAGAGTGGATTTGTGCTAAACAGGTCCCCACTGCATCTTCAGTGCAGCCCTTATAGGACATATTCACCATGAAAAAATATCTCTGACTTTCCTGCAAGGGTAGACCTTCCACTTCTGTGGAATTTGGCATTTTTTAGCCACTGGACATATGTCTTATTCAAGGCTGGGAACACTAATGTTGTGAAGCTGGGCCTGGGACCAGGAATGATGCCCCACCAAAAAACTATATACTACTCTGGATCGGATCTGGTGTGTGCAGGACAGGGTCCAGCCCACTGCACAGTATGTAGTGCTCTGCTCCAAACACTTTTTCCAATAAGGGCAACTTGATTTTCTAATGAAAGGATTAACTGTCCTGAAAGACTACAAAACAACTTTCTTTACTCTACCATATATAGACTCTAGCGTGGTGATTTCTGCCCTATGTTCTGGGCTGTGAAAGATCCTGTCCTACTCGATATCCTTCACTTCAGAAGTACTACTAATAAAAAAAATACTCACTCAGAAGACCTCGATTTTCACTGCAACGTAAACAAGGCCTCTTGGAGACAGAGAGAGAGAGAGAGAGACATACAGAGAGAGAGAGAGAGAGAGAGAGAGAGACATAGAGAGAGAGAGAGAGAGAGAGAGAGAGTGAGACTATACTTTAAAAAATATTACAGTGCCTTCCTTCAAGTTATACCATGACAGTTAGATTGGTACCCCTATGGGATGACAAGTATGGCCCTTCACTTAGCGGGGTGATAAACTCACCCCCTAAACTCTCTGAGGCTCTACATGGTCACCCAGGCTACCTGCCTAATAAGACCCTATGAATCTATTAAGAAGCATTATTAGCATTAGCATGACATCTTAAAATTTTCTGGCAATTTATCAAAGAATTATCAGGACAGTTTTCAAGAGCCACATCACAGAATGGTCAGTACCAAGACCTTGCTTTTGATAACTTATTCAAGGACCATATCTCTACTACTGTTATTACTGTCCTCCGTACAACCTAACTTCTGAATCTCTCATTCTCTGAATACTGCCCACATCTTACATATTTCCCATCCTTTCATTTTAGGGAAAATCTACTCTAACACTATCTATAAACTGCTGGAAAAGTCACAACTTGTGCCTTAAAACTCTACTCTTTATCCTGCAGTCCTCAAAATGGCTGCCCCAATATCACTAGGCTTCTTTGCCTCACCTTTAGTCTCTACACATACATTTTCACCTCACTTTAAACATGGAATTATGGTCTTCCTTTCAAAAAGTACCCCTCTTTTCTTACTACATGAATTATTTGGCCTGCTGTTATAAATATTTGAAAAACTGTGGTAAAATAGATCAGAGAAAGTATACTCGCAAATCTGCAGTTTGTTAGTAAGATGAGCATCTTAGTCAATGCAGATCTTGGTTTTCAAAAGGGCCTAATTTATAGTAATACAGACGGGGTGACTTTTTGGGGCCATTGTTATTCTTACTACAACAGCCTTTGAATCAATTGGTCAATCCCTACTCCTACGTAGGTTGGCAAATCTGAGTTCAGGGATAGTATAATTCCAGTACTACTTAGCAGATCAGGTTTCAAGTCATCTCAGGGATCTCCTCTTCAGATAAATGTACTTTCGAATCTGGCACTTCCCAAAGATCAGTCTTGGTATCAGTCCTCTCATATTTTCTACGAAACTTCTCCAGAAAGCTCCCAACCATCGATATAACTATGTGTGAGTGTGTCTCTGAGTGTGCGTGTGAGTGTGAGCATATGTGAGTGCGTGTATTGGTGACCTGCTCATCTGGAAGGCTGTCAGAACCACTGATGATGCACAACTAAGTTGTAGAAGGGTTTAACCTCTCTCTGGCATTGAGCAAATTAACTTTCAATACTGAAAACTCCACATTAATGGGTTTTAGCAGATCATTTTGGCCAAAGGATTAAGTTCATCATTCTACGTGATCTTCTGAACAGTTCTATTGCTCATTTCTTTAAAAACAAATACCCTCCCTTGGTACTTCATTAAATAACTTCTTTTGGGGACCATGTTAGTATCAATTGGTAAGTTGTAGCCTAACAGACTACGTTATGTGTCACACTTTGCTTCAAATTGAGTATCACTGTCCTGTAAGACTTCTTTCAAATTATGATACACTGGTTATTATGTTAGCTAGTAAAGCACCAAGCAAATGCACAGAGTTGTTTTCATAGATATAGATTTATAAATGACATAATAATCATTTTCCATAATATACTTTGTTAATTTTTTTTCTAAAAGGTGACCACTCCAGCACTTTAGACTTGTTACACAAAGACATAGAAATTTGTCTTTACTCAAAGGGAATGTGTTTTTCAATTAGTGTCTGCTGTTGACAGTTGCATCAGAAAAGTATTTTAAAAAGACCATCTTTTCTGCACAGGCAGTAGCAGGAGGAATATCAGTGTTTTACAGGTGTATGTCCAATGCTTCCAACAAATTCCAACACATGTGAGAGATGCAACCATATAGCCAAACTGGAGGCTAAGCTCTCTCAACTCAGTACTGGCATAACCAGTCAGGAGGAGAAGGAAACCACACTCTCTACAATTCCAGTCTCACATAGATCTATCAAGACAGCAAACCAAACACATAAACACACAAAAACATACTCGGAGGCTCTAAATAAAAATCTGCCTAAGCAGCAGAGACCTCCAAAGCAGACACCCAAGCAACCGCTACCCCAAAACAAAACACGTGCAACACATAGCTCACAAAGCCAGTGTGCCGAACACACCTGATACACTTGTAATAGGTGACTCTATCATCAAACACACTGACGTCCCGCTCACCAGGCTGAACAAGGAGAAGGTCACGGTGAGCTGCCTGTCGGGCGCTAGGATCCGCCACATAACACAAGCACTCAGGTCACTCCAAGGCAAGTACAAATAACACTCAGTCATTGTCCATGCTGGTGTGAATGACCTGAGACGTACCTCCCTGGACTACATGAAAAGAGACATAGAGGAGCTCTCTGAGCATGTAGCCCAGGCCAGTATGGCCCTGACCTTGAGTAGCATCTTACCCTCACCAAGAATGATTCCACAATATGAAGACAAGATGATCAATTTCAACAACTGGCTTAAGTATTGGTGCCATTCAAAGAGGATCCAATGCCTGTCAGCCTGGGATGACATGCTCGACAAGTCAAGATGCTTCGCTAGGGACGGCTTGCACCTGTCACCCCTGGGCTTTCAGATATTGGCAAAGGCTCTTGCCACCCCCATAGTGCCTTTTTTAGGCAAGGCTCAAAAGACAAACCCACCTCCATAGGTATCACAAGGGATAAAAAACTAAGAGTAATGCTACTCAACGCCAGAAGTCTAAACCTCAAGATGCACGCACTCGAAACTCTCCTTAGCATGGAGAACATCGATATCTGTGCAGTTACAGAAACCTGGTTCAAGGCTCCCGAGAGTACCCCAGCACTACCAGGTTATACCTCGTACCAAGCTTTTCGGTCCCAGAACTTGGACCAAACCACAAAAGGAGGGGGAAGTATCAATATTCGTCAAAGATACCCACACCTCCAGGTTGGTGGCACAGCACGAAGCAACAGAGACTATCCATGTGCAACTAACAGTGGGTAAAACTGCCTTCCAGTTTATAGCCTGCTACAGACCACCCTCCCAAACCCAGGAACCCCACTCGGCCTTCCTGAGAACACTGGAAAATATGAAGGTCTCTCCAAACACCATTATATTGGGCGACTTCAACTAAACATAGACTGGGAGCATTACTCTAGCTCCAACACCCTAGCCCAAAGGTTCCTAGAATTTATAAACTCAAATGCTATGGAACAACTTGTTACCACTCCCACTAGAGGGGAAAACATACTGGACCTGATCATCACCAACATGGGGGCTCTATGCTCCGGACCAGAAGTGTATCCCTCACTGGTAAGATCAGACCATAAACTAATCTCACTGGATATTCACATCCCGACCCCACCCCCCTGCCCAGAAAAACCACAGTGAAAACCTTCTCTAAAGCAAATTTCACACTCCTCAAAACCGAGGTGGAATCCTTCAAAGCCCCCGGGCCTGTGTAAAATACGGCCCAAACCGCAGAATTCTTTATAAATGCATTCTATGAACACCTTCAGGAATCCATGGATCATGCAATCCCAAATAAAACCAAGACCCAATCCTCCAAAGGCAGACGTCCTGTCTGGTGGACCCCAGCCTAAACAAACTATACAATAGAAGGAGGAAGCTACTACATGATAGAGCAAAATCCCAAAAAGAGAAGGCATCTCTGATCAGTATTAGCAAATAACTACGGGCACTCATAAAATCGTCTAAGGCCAGCTTCGAGAGAAAAATTGCACAGGACACTAAGGATAATCACAAGGCTTTCTTTAGTTATGTTAGGAACCTGGGTGGGAATTCCCAGATATGCTCAGAATTAGTCCAAAATGACAAAAAATACACCAAACCCACAGACATTGCCAACATCCTAGCTGACAGGTTCAGCGGAAACTCTGCCCCCCCCCTCACCAAAAGGGCAAATATCTATCCCAGCAGAGTGCTGCCCCTCTGACGTCTCAGATGCTCAGGTAAGAGCCGCCCTCTCCAAAGCAAAAAACACAGCATCAATGGGACCAGATGGTGTCCTGGGCTGCGTCCTACATGAACTCCAAGAAGAGCTAAACCCAAACATAAAACTACTGTTCAGTCTCAGCCTTACTACAGGATATGTACCCAAAGAGTGGCGTACAGCAACAGTGGTCCCTCTCCACAAAGGTGGTGCCTCAACGGATCCTGGAAACTATCGCCCCATAAGCCTGACTAGCTTGGTCTGCAAAGCTATGGAAAGGATCATCATGGACCTCATAAATAAAGATATTGGCGACCTACAGACACTGGATCCTACCCAGTTTGGCTTTAAGGGCAGATCCTGCCTCTTAAACCTGGTTGATTTCTTTGAAACAGTCACCAAGGCCATTGACGAGGGGAAGGTGGTCCACACAGCCTACCTGGACCTCGCAAAAGCCTTCAATACAATACCCCACTGGGGCATTATAGATAAGCTCACCAGCTTAAATATAAACCCCTATGTCACTAGATGGGTTGCAAACTGGCTCAAGGACAGAACCCACATGGTTAGAATTGCTGGAGCCATGTCAGATTCCAAACCAGTTACAAGTGGCGTTCCACAAGGCTCAGTCCTGGGACCTCTCTTGTTCGGTATATATTTCTCGGAGGTACAGGCCAACACATAAGGACTGTGGCTGACCAAGTTCACAGATGACTGCAAACTAGGCGCCATAATCGACTCTCCAGCTGACACAAGCATTCTTCAAAAAGGCCTCATAGAAACAGACAACTGGTGCCAGAGCCATGGCCTCAAGCTAAACGCCAAAAAGTGTATAGTCATCCCCTTTGGCAAAAACAAAGTGCTCACAAATTACCACATAGGTGGTAATCCATTAATTATGGAAGAAGCAATTAGGGACCTGGGGACCCAAGTTGATAGCAATCTCTCATTTGAAAACCACGTGGCCAAAGTGGTTAGAAAAACATTTTGTATAGCCTACCTAATCATGAAGGGATTCACATCTAGATCAGGGGAGGTCATCGTGCCTCTTTACTCATCCCTCATCAGGCCCATAATTGAGTACAATGCCCCTTTTGGGATGTACCTTACCAGACACCTGCAGCAACTGGAAAGACCCCAAAAGTACCTCACCAAGAGGATCAAAGGGCTCAAACAGATGCCATATGCTGCCCGGTTAAAGAAACTCCAGCTCTACTCAGTGGCATACTGCCTGCTCAGAGGCGATCTGTGCCTGACGTATAAAGTCATGTCCAACCCGGAATTAATGGACATGCTGCACCTCAGAAAATCCAAATCCCATCGAGCTACGTGCTCGAGAGACTTGAACCTCAGCACTGAAATAAATAGGACATGCTGGAGGGACAGATTCATAACCCAGAGGCTCCCTTCACTCTGGAATAAAATCCCAGTCCAGGTTAGGCAGAGTCCCTCATTGACTCTCTTCAAGAGGAATCTTGATGAGTGGATGAGAGATCATAGGTTCACCCCGGGTATCACTTCTGTGTCACTGTTAGACAGAGGCACAGTATACTAACCTCGAAAAAGGGCATAGCAAAATTAATTTAAAATGGGTGGCGAAAGCCAAACACACTCTGGCTAGGTTTATAAATGCCCTAGGGAAGATAGCCTAGTATGAACCTATGAACCTATGCTGTGTTGTCCAAGTTTAGTCGTGTCTGGTCACTTGCATTCGTAAACAATTCTAGACTCCCTTGATTCCTAGCCTCTTATGAACATCATCCTGTGTTTACTCGCTGATAATAGTGTGCCTGACCATCCTGAGGATTTTTCCTCATGTAAATATGTACATACAATTGAATGACTAACCATTTTCATATAAGACCACAACTCTTGTGAGATTGAACACTATAATTGTATCCTTGTATTTTGCCTTTGAATATTCTATCCCCGTAACACTAGTGTTTTTCTTTTGATATTTTTGTGTGACTTTAGAATCTATAACATCTCTTAGATATAATTTGCATTATTATTCTAACTACTGTTGCATCTAGGTTTATTTTATAGCAGGTTTTCCCTTATTGGGTTACAGAATATAAAATCCTGGATATGTAATATGTTATAAAGCTTTGTAATGCACCAATTTATATTGTAAATATCATTGTCTTGTTTTGTTGTTGTTTGTGGAGCTTTTCTCCCCGGGCCTCCACTGAAAATGGACATACATCCAGCTGGACTTGCATGGTCAACAAATGTAAAATAAAAAATAAATAAATAAAATAAAATAAACAAGGATATTCATCAGCAGTTCCAAATATAAAACACAAATATTTTTCTGATACTGTCCTGGTCTGTCTGCACTTTTATGTGTCTTCAAAGATCCTGGAAACTATGGGTGATATTCCTAAAGTTTGCATCCATTCATCCTGTATTAAATATTTTCTGCTCTGGGATTTTTCTCTGCCATGCCTATAACGGTGAACTATTGACAAACTCTGTACACCTACTTTACATAACTGCAGAGGGAAAGCATCTGCAACCATCATCTATGGTGAGACAACCCTCTTCTCTAAGGAAAAAAAACTCCAGCTGAGTTGCCATTAGTTTGTAACTTATGACCATCCTCAGACCTGCGCAGGGTTTTCATTAATTATACCAACTTCAACCAAGGACAAGGCCAACAAGTTTAAAATAGTCTGGCTACAGAGACCAGTGATGTTTATAGATATGAGATTGACTATTCATAGCTGGACCTTTTTCACTTCTACCTCATTCAATAATTCAGGCCTCTTCTACACCACACAGTTAATGATCCATGTCCCAGGATGCCTAAATCCATCCCTGTCACATCTGTCACCAGACCACAGAGTTAATGATCCATGTCCCAGGATGCCTGAATCTATCCCTGCCACGTCTGCCACCAGACCACAGAGTTAATGATCCATGTCCCAGGATGCCTGAATCTATCCCTGCCGTGTCTGCCACCAGACCACAGAGTTAATGATCCATGTCCCAGGATGCCTGAATGTATCCCTGTCACGTCTGCCACCAAACCACAGAATTAATGATCCATGTCCCAGGATGCCTGAATCTATCCCTGTCATGTCTGCCACCAGACCACAGAGTTAATGATGCATGTCCCAGGATGCCTAAATCTATCCCTGTCACTTCTGCCACCAGATTGGTAGTATAATCAACTACCATCCCTCACCTTGTAGATATTTGCTGTACACTATGGAAGATTTTGAGCAAAGTCTAGCTTGGTAACAAGAAAAACCCAGACCTAGTATTCACTAATCGACATCAACATTAGGCCTTGTTCATTGGCTGTGTCACAGTAACCGTATTCTGAAAAAGGTTTTCTTAGCTTGATTTTTTTTTCCTATTATGAGGGTGGGCCATTTCCTACCAATGTCCAAGAGATCTGCTTACCAAGTAAAACCCCTTCCAGGACCACAATGTTCCATGTAACTTTGATGTTACTGAGCTTACAACACCCTGCACCAAGACAAGGTGAGAATTCCTGACATAAAACGTTTTTGCACAGTTTGGATTCACTGTAGCTAAACCTCAGTGACTTGAGCCATGTCAGAAATCGGCTTTTAGCTGCACAACAAGGATACTGATTAAAGGCGCTTCTCTCAGAAACTGCTGGCCACCTGTGGCATGGCAGAAGGAGCTGCTTCTAACCGCAGTCACTGCAGGCGTCATGCAGAAGATCCAAAACCAGATCCAACGTGTACACCTGGGATTGTGATGGGCCAGAACAGGTGCTCATGGGGCTCAGAACAGGTGTGCTCATGATTTGTAATTACACAAGTATCTTGGAGATAACCCTGGACATTGTAAAATCTGGTCTCACCTACTAAACTTGAAACACCAAGAGGAATTGTTTTATGAATGTTTATCCTTTAGCATTACGAACTGCAGAGAAAGACTTCTGGACATTATTTTGTCCTGGATTAATGATGCCAGTGAGTGTCTGCCTGTAACCAATACAGCTAGGAGAACAGCCGACGGCAGTACTAGATTACAGAAAGCATTTTTACTACAGTTAAGAAGCAACTCTGTCACTGCACAGAATCCTACTCTATCCTTATGTACTCTGTCCTGTTCTAGTGTCCCCACCTTGGGAATGGCCTCTGGCCCTTAGAATGCTGGTGCAGCAAGTAACACAAAAGCCAGGGGGTTTATCATATATGACCAAGTAAACATGCCAAGTCCATATCTAATAAACACTGTTATCATATATGGCCAAGTAAACATGCCAAGTCCATATCTAATAAACACTGTTATCATATATGGCCAAGTAAACATGCCAAGTCCATATCTAATAAACACTGTTCAGTGATAGCATTTACCAGTGATGAAATTAGAATCCTTATAGTGTCTCGGTAGTATATGTAATTGTCATATAACAGAACTGTAACTTATGTAACTGTGTAACAATAAGCACCATATAGACCTCAGTTAACATAACATTATAATGCCAGTGTTTCAAACATTGCCTTTGTTAGAGTAATGACCCATTTCAAATTAGTTAAATTACTACCAGTTATATGAAGAATGCTTAAAACTTTGAATTTCTTAAGCTTTTAGTTGGTAGTAACAGATATCTATTGACAACATGTTCAGAACATTAAATTAAACATAGTTATGTAAACACTGGAAAAATGCAAATGCTATTTTTGTTTACTTCTACATGAATAACTATTTTTCCACAGTTCTTTTCAACACATTATAAAATGTCTAGTTTTGGCAGTGCAGCCCAGAGAGTTAAGACAACGAGCTGCTAACAAAGAGCAAACATTTTTCTACTGCCCTAAGTCTGATCCTTTGCTCTCCACTTGTGTGTTGAGAGACTGTAAGCAAGTCCGACCCACACAGTGCTTCCAGGTTAGAGGTCACCCTTACAAAGAGTATGCTATTAGTGAGCTGACATGGTAATTAAATCATTTTTTAAACAATAAAAATTCTTTCATTAATTTCCCTTCATTTACTCTGAACAAGCAATAATAATCATGAAATGTTTACTAGTGAGCAGAAAGCTAAAATATTCAGCTGGAGAGGATACTCTCCCAGTACTCTTGTGTTCATACATGAAGGCACTCATTGTAACTTACGGCAGTCAGTATAGCTGTGAGAGAAACGAGGAGAGAGCTTCCATTAAAGAAAACAGAAGGTGAAAAGGCAGGGCTGCTCTTCTATGCAAACGGATACAATTAAACTTATGAAATATGTATCATTTTTCTTCACATAAGTGTGTCCGGGGAACAGTGCAAAACTCTTTCATTTGGTTTAAATTACTTGGTAACATTTTAATTTTAGGGTCAACCAGGAGATTTTCCCATGCTGTAAAGTCATAAGTCATTTTTAAAGTAGAGGTTCCATTCTGGCTTTGGCTACACTAATGGCATGACAATTTAATTGTAAGAGGACTAGACTGCTTTCTTATGGCTTACTTACTTATTTACTTACTTGATTGATTTTTTTTTGTAATTTTCCATTTACCTTTGACTATTACATATATTTGTACAGGCATAAACATACAATGTAATACTAAGGTATATACAATTTAGCATGTAATCACTATATTATGTACACCACATAATTCATACCAGACTGTTAAGCTCACACACATCTATGGAACATTCAGCATTAATTTTAAAGACAGCCGGATAGATACAGACAGGCACACACACACACACACACACACACACACACACACGCACGCACGCACGCACACACACACACACACACACACACACACACACACACACACACACACACACACACACACACACACACACACATCATGTTAACTTTTAGCACACTGGCAAGACAGTAAATTATACAGTTCCATATTTTCTCCAAACAGTTAAAATTTACTTGAGTCTTGTAACCAGCAGATTATTATATGTGGTTTGGTATAATATAACTAGAAATATGTAAGGACTGATGCATAGTCCCATGATGTTTCTAGAAATGATACACCTTAATTTACGGTATATAGTTTATTAAAAAAATTCAACTGCATGCCCAAGAGGCAAAAAACAGCATGTTAAAAATGTACACCAAGCAGACAATAAGCATAATTATGTAAATACAATATAATACAAAATAATATTTACTTATTACATCATAGATCTTTGTCTTTTTTTCACTTGCATGTAATATTAACTATATTAGACCACATGTAAAGAAAGCTTGGTATTTCATGTAGAAAGATTGTCTGCACAAAGATATCTGTAATTTACAACTGTATTCCTTTTATGTATATCTACAAAATGTGTTTGAGTGAAAATGCAAAATGACTTCAAAACAGTACATGAGTGCAAAGTAGTGGAAATACAGACACTGCTCGTTGTGTTTGCAAACATCAGCAGCTGCATATCTGAACTACAGGTAAACAAAAAGTATGTACAGTTATGTTATAAATATTACATACCTCGAGCTTCATACTTCTGTTCACGCTTCACAAACAGATGCTGCTTTCAGAAATCAGATCCTCAAGATCAAAAGGCCAGCACCAAAAATGAGTCTTCTGGCAACATCCCATGAGAGAGTTAACATAAACACTTCACCCTCAGTCACTTCCTGTCCACCACTGAAATTATCCCCACCTACAACATGCAAATATGCTCATTAATATGTATATAATAGGATGGTCTTCCAACAGGAGAGGAAAGAGAAGGAGTGAACGGAAGATACTGGCCTGTACATTCAGCCCTTGAGCTGCTCAGCTGTCTGATGTCCAGTAATACTTCCTAACCTTTTCCCAGCTAAGTGTGTGACACAGTGTAAGAGATGTGCAAAACATGTGATGAGCGATCTAACTTGAAAGTGACATAAGGCACAGTAAAATCAAGTGCAACAATGTTCAGAATACTTATGTAATACAGACCATCATAAAAAGTTGTACATTTTATATCCTTTAAAATACCTGCGCAGCAGTGTAATAAAACCATTTCTTCCTGTACTGCAGTGTTTTTAGAGATGAAATGTGCGATATGCCTCATAATGTTTAACAGCTGAGAGGCACACAAGCAACACTACCATCTCAGTGCTCTAAGAGCAATGTTTTTTTCTGAATACATATTTTATACTACATGAGCCTTTGAGCTTCTCTGTTGTATGATATCCTACAGTACTTCCTAACCTTTCCTCAGCTACATGTGTGACACTGTAACAGATGTGCAAAAATATGTGATGAGCAATCTAACATGAAAGTGACATAAAACACAGTAAAATCAAAGGCAACAATGTTCATACCACATTTGCAGTACAGGCCATCATTAAAAGTAGTATACCACTAAGCAGTGTGTAAAATTGTTTCTAGCCAGACAACAAAGCCTTTTTAGAGCTGAAATGTGTGATATGTCTCTTACTGTTTAATAGCTGAGAGGAACACATCCCAGTTCTCTAAGATCACTATTTACTGTAAATTGGTATTTTTATATTACATTCAGACAAATGTTGACAAGTGCCAGAAGGTTACAGTCACATCTTCTCGTTTGTATTTTACATTATTGTGTAATGATGGGAAGCATTTTAAAAGTAAAGGACTGACTCATTTTCAGTATCCTTAACAAACAGTAATATTTTAATCTGCTCCACCTTATATTTCCATTAGTTCATTTTATTTTTGTTGTTTATCACTGAGGGTCTAAACAGGATATTGTTCTGCAACAATCTTTGTGTTTATTGTAAAACCACAAAAACAGTTCCTTATACCACAAACTGAAAAAAAGACCAGTAGTATCTTGTTCTTCTGTTGACTAAACGTTTTTTATTCCAAAGTAAAATTCTCTTAGCGCCTCGGCCACAATCAGCCTTTACAGAGTAAAATTTCTTTTCTCCAATAACTTCCCTCTTATATATTAACATCACAAAATTACTTCCAATTAATTAATTACACTCAATTAATTAAAACTCAAATAAATTTTTTTTAAAGATAAAACATCATTAAATGAAACTTTGCCAATTGCATTCTTTGTTCAAACCATTAGGTTGTAAAGTATTATATTTAATGATGAAAATAGATTCCTTTTTCCTAAGTAAATACTTTAACATTTCTACATTTCCAAACTGCTGTAAAACCTGCTCCAAAACTGTTACTTTCAAGTTCATTATATCACCCAGATGTGCTTTATTAAAGTGTTCTGCTATAGAATTTATGCTTTTATTTTTCTTAATATCTCTAATATGTTCTTTTATTCTCTCACTTAAGCTTCTTTTAGTTTCACCTATATAATATTTGTTGCATGAACACCCTATAGCATAAATAATCCCTTTACTAGCACATGTAAATGTTCCTTGTGTTTCAAACTTTTTACCTTTTATTTTCTCAAAAGTTTCTGTTATATGTTGACAAATGGAACACTTTCCACAAGGAAAGGTTCCTAAATTTGTCAAACTCTTAATAACTCTTTCTTCTGGTTTGAAATATTTACTATGAACCAGGACATTTTTTAAAGTCCGTCCCTTTGAAATGAAAACCTTAGTTCTATCTGTGACAATTATGGAACCTCTTTTTTTCACCTGTTTCCAATACTTAGGTTCATAGGTTCATAGGTTCATACTAGGCTATCTGCCCTAGGGCATTTATAAGCCTAGCCAGAGTATGTTTGCCTTTCGCCACCCATTTTAAATTAATTTTGCTATGCCCTTTTTTGAGGTTAGTATACTGTGCCTCTGTCTAACAGTGACACAGAAGTGATACCTGGGGTTAACCTATGATCTCCCATCCACTCATCAAGATTCCTCTTGAACAGAGTCAATGAGGGACTCTGCCTAACCTGGACTGGGATTTTATTCCAGAGTGAATGGAGCCTCTGGGTTATGAATCTGTCCCTCCAGCATGTCCTATTTATTTCAGTGCTGAGGTTCAAGTCCCTCGAGCGCGTAGCTCGATGGGATTTGGATTTTCTGAGGTGCAGCATGTCCATTAATTCCGGGTTGGACATGGCTTTATACGTCAGGCACAGATCGCCTCTGAGCAGGCGGTATGCCACTGTGTAGAGCTGGAGTTTCTTTAACAGGGCAGCATATGGCATCTGTTTGAGCCCTTTGATCCTCTTGGTGAGGTACTTTTGGGGTCTTTTCAGTTGCTGCAGGTGTCTGGTAAGGTACATCCCAAAAGGGGCATTGTACTCAATTATGGGCCTGATGAGGGATGAGTAAAGAGGCACGATGACCTCCCCTAATCTAGATGTGAATCCCTTCATGATTAGGTAGGCTATAGAAAATGTTTTTCTAACCACTTTGGCCACATGGTTGTCAAATGAGAGATTGCTATCAACTTGGGTCCCCAGGTCCCTAATGACTTCTTCTGTACTTAATGGATTACCACCTATGTGGTAATTTGTGGGCACTTTGTTTTTGCCAAAGGGGATGACTATACACTTTTTGGCGTTTAGCTTGAGGCCATGGCTCTGGCACCAGTTGTCTGTTTCTATGAGGCCCTTTTGGAGGATGCTTGTGTCGGCTGGAGAGTCGATTATGGCGCCCAGTTTGCAGTAATCTGCGAACTTGGTCAGCCACAGTCCTTCCGTGTTGGCCTGCACCTCCGAGAAATATATACCAAACAAGAGAGGTCCCAGGACTGTGCCTTGTGGGACGCCACTTGTAACTGGTTTGGAGTCTGACATGGCTCCAGCAATTCTAACCATGTGGGTTCTGTCCTTGAGCCAGTTTGCAACCCATCTAGTGACATAGGGGTTTATATTTAAGCTGGTGAGCTTATCTATAATGCCCGAGTGGGGTATTGTATCGAAGGCTTTTGCGAGGTCCAGATAGGCTGTGTGGACCACCTTCCCTTCATCAATGGCCTTGGTGACTGTTTCAAAGAAGTCAACCAGGTTTAAGAGGCAGGATCTGCCCTTAACAAAGCCGAACTGGGTAGGAGCCAGTGTCTGTAGGTCCCCAATATCTTTATTTATGAGGTCAATGATGATCCTTTCCATAGCTTTGCAGACCAAGCTAGTCAGGCTTATGGGGCGATAGTTTCCAGGGTCCGTTGAGGCACCACCTTTGTGGAGAGGGACCACTGTTGCTGTACGCCACTCTTTGGGTACATATCCTGTAGTAAGGCTGAGATTGAACAGTAGTTTTATGTTTGGGTTTAGCTCTTCTTGGAGTTCATGTACTCTCTTATTAATTCATTAAATCTGTCTGAGATTTGTGTCTTTGTGTTTAATTTGCTTTCTTCCAGTTTGAAGCCAGTGAGCACTTGTATGACATGGCATTTACCCCTCAGTAACAGACTGTCATGTATGAACAGATTAGAATTAGGAGCAAGGACCGACATAGACAGCCAAAGACAGACACTCAAATAATCTCCAATGGAAAAAAAAAACAAATATATGTGCAGATTTTGTAGCAAAAAATAATATGCATGTGAAATATATCAACTTTATTGTCTGAGCAGTTATTACAGAGGACTGACGCTACAAGCTGTTAATGAGATGCTTCTTGTAATCAAGGTGTGGGTTTAATTCTCTCAGCCTCCATTTGACCACTGAGTGACTGCGCAAATCACTTAACAAGACAGTGCTCAGGGTCACTCCTGAAAATGGCCACTTCTGCTCAGTGGATGTACCAGGTCGATAAATACATAAAAATGGATATAAATGCAAGAAATCTAGACAAAGTAAAAAATACTGGGGGTACATAGGCCCAAAAATAGAGTCAGATTTTAAATGTTGCTCTTTTAAACTTAGAAACTTGCTAGACTAACAGATTTTATGTTATCATGCATTTTCCAAATGGTATGAAGTCTGAAACTCAAATGCCTGTCTTTATTTAGTCATTTCAGTAATCTATGATTTTCAAAAAAAAAAAAAAACAGAAATTGTAAAATGACCAGACCAGATATATGAGGTAAAATTCTGGACCTTCTGTGAAAATCTGGACAGCTGAGAGGTATGGTGGAGGTGTATTCTGCCATTTTTATTTCTAAAACGTTCAGAAGGCAGCAGCTCTTTAAAAGTGTCAAACCTTTGTAGATTTGCATTATACATACAGGAGTACGACCGAGTCTCCAATTGTGACTAACTTGTTATGTGGTCAGGACACTGATGTCAAGAAGTTCACCAAAATAACAGAGCAAAGCAACGCTTGACAGTCTGCGTTGACAGCCTTGCCAGTAATACATAACAAGTGAGATCTATTACAATTCATTATAGTACAAGGAATGAAAGAACCAGTAAAAGCCTCGGACTCCTATACCAGAGATATGATGATTCCAGTAACAGTCTGTGATCCCCATACCAGCGGAATGATGGTACCACTAACAGTCTCTGATCCCATACCAGAGGTATGATGATGCTAGTAACTGCCTGTGATCCCATACCAGAGGTATGATGGTCCCAGTAACAGACTGTGACTTCCATACCAGAGGTATGATGGCACCAGTAACTGCCTGTGATCCCATACCAGAGGTACGATGGTCCCAGTAACAGACTGTGACTTCCATACCAGAGGTATGATGGTACCATTAATTGCCTGTGATCCCACACCTGAGGTATGATGGTCCCAGTAACAGACTGTGACTTCCATACCAGAGGTATGATGGCACCAGTAACTGCCTGTGATCCCACACCAGAGGTATGATGGTCCCAGTAACAGACTGTGACTTCCATACCAGAGGAATGATGGCACCAGTAACTGCCTGTGATCCCATACCAGAGGTATGATGGTACCATTAATTGCCTGTGATCCCACACCTGAGGTATGATGGTCCCAGTAACAGACTGTGACTTCCATACCAGAGGAATGATGGCACCAGTAACTGCCTGTGATCCCATACCAGAGGTATGATGGTACCATTAATTGCCTGTGATCCCACACCTGAGGTATGATGGTCCCAGTAACAGACTGTGACTTCCATATCAGAGGAATGATGGCACCAGTAACTGCCTGTGATCCCATACCAGAGGTATGATGGTACCATTAATTGCCTGTGATCCCACACCTGAGGTATGATGGTCCCAGTAACAGACTGTGACTTCCATACCAGAGGTATGATGGTCCCAGTAACAGACTGTGACTTCCATACCAGAGGTAAGATGGTCCCAGTAACAGACTGTGACTTCCATACCAGAGGTATGATGGCACCAGTAACTGCCTGTGATCCCACACCTGAGGTATGATGGTCCCAGTAACAGACTGTGACTTCCATACCAGAGGTATGATGGCACCAGTAACTGCCTGTGATCCCATACCAGAGGTATGATGGTCCCAGTAACATCCTGTGATTCCATACCAGAGGAATGATGGCACCAATAACTGCCTGTGATCCCACACCTGAGGTATGATGGTCCCAGTAACAGACTGTGACTTCCATACCAGAGGTATGATGGTCCCAGTAACAGACTGTGACTTCCATACCAGAGGTATGATGGTACCATTAATTGCCTGTGATCCCACACCTGAGGTATGATGGTCCCAGTAACAGACTGTGACTTCTATACCAGAGGTATGATGGCACCAGCAACTGCCTGTGATCCCATACCAGAGGTATGATGGTACCAGTAACTGCCTGTGATCCCACACCTGAGGTATGATGGTCCCAGTAACAGACTGTGACTTCCATACCAGAGGTATGATGGTCCCAGTAACATCCTGTGATTCCATACCAGAGGAATAATGGCACCAGTAACTGCCTGTGATCCCATACCAGAGGTATGATGGTCTCAGTAACATCCTGTGATCCCATACCAGAGGTATGATGGTCCCAGTAACATCCTGTGATTCCATACCAGAGGAATGATGGTAGCAGTAACAGCTTGTGACGCGTGCAAGAGATATAATGGTATCAGTAACAGCCAGCAGGTGTGATGATACCTGTAAAAGCCTTTGTCTACCATGCCAAAGATACAATGGTACCTCTACCCACACCTGGATCCAGTGCAAGGCAACCTAGGCAGCCACCTAGGGCTCACGGCTGGGGGGGGGGTCAGCCCTGGTTTAAAAGAAAAAAAATTCTGCTTTAAAAAAGAATCCACTTTAAATTGTTGCCACTTTAAGAAAAAAATGATGGACAGATGTACAGTCCAACTAGCACATAATATGTAACCCCCACCACAGACATCCAAGCGTTGCCAGCAGATAAGCCCCAGCATCTGGACTGTACATCAGGAACAGAATGGGAAACACAGCGTGAACCCTGGAGACACAATATGCAGCAGCTTCATGCCTGGAATGTAAGGAAACTGGTGCAGATTTAGCTCCAGAGGCAGCCTCAACTTATGTCTACGAAAGTAAGAATGAAGTATGAGAACACACGACAGCTTTGACATATTCACAGAAGATTGAAGTATGAGAACACAAGACAGCTTTGACATATTCACAGAAGATTGAAGTATGAGAACACAAGACAGCTTTGACATATTCACAGAAGATTGAAGTATGAGAACACACGACAGCTTTGACATATTCACAGAAGATTGAAGTATGAGAACACAAGACAGCTTTGACATATTCACAGAATATTGAAGTGTGAGAACACAAGACAGCTTTGACATATTCACAGAAGATTGAAGTATGAGAACACACGACAGCTTTGACATATTCACAGAAGATTGAAGTATGAGAACACAAGACAGCTTTGACATATTCACAGAAGATTGAAGTATGAGAACACACGACAGCTTTGACATATTCACAGAAGATTGAAGTATGAGAACACAAGACAGCTTTGACATATTCACAGAAGATTGAAGTGTGAGAACACACGACAGCTTTGACATATTCACAGAAGATTGAAGTATGAGAACACAAGACAGCTTTGACATATTCACAGAAGATTGAAGTATGAGAACACACGACAGCTTTGACATATTCACAGAAGATTGAAGTATGAGAACACACGACAGCTTTGACATATTCACAGAAGATTGAAGTATGAGAACACAAGACAGCTTTGACATATTCACAGAAGATAAGAATTGCAGCTTCAGAGATAAAATGTGAGCCAAAAGTGAGTGCATTTGATATGAACCAGACTCTTCAACTCAGGAGGTGTGTGTGCGTATGTGTATGATTCCCCACTTAAGGGAACTGTCTAGTAAAGTGATTTTGCTCAGAATCAAACCCTGAATCTTAAGCATTAAGAAGCAGGACCCTTAGTGCTCAACACCAACTGCCGAACCTCCATTTACCTTATTTTTGTTGCAAATCACTGAGGATTGTAGTGTTAATGTCAGTCATAGAGTTTGATAGGTTTTTGGTTTGTTGTCAGTGGTACAACTGGTAATATACTTGTCTTTGGTGCAGAAGGCTTTGGGTTCTAGTCTCACACCACGCAGATCAATTACTAAGACTGCAGGGCAGCATAAGAGGGGAGGGTGGTACACTCCTGTATGTGTGTCATCCTTTGGATGAGATGCTAAGCTGGGTCTCGTCTGCTGCAGTTGGTTGGAGCTCAGGTGGATGCAAAAAATACAGCATCTGTTGAAAAGAGTAGGGGTCTTTTATTTAACACAACATTAAAAAATATTCACATATTTACAAATTTACAAAGACAGGGAATGTCCTCTGAGTTTACAAATTTACAAAATGTACATAATTAAGCAGGGGACTGCATGCTGAGCCTATGCCATTTTGGTGAACGTCACATGACTGAAGAATCAACTAGGGTGTTACGTGAGGTGGACAGGCTCAGAAGGAGCCCTGAAAAATGGGTGGCCAAGACAGGTGGTACTCAGTCTGGAGAAAACATTCTGCAGGGTTTGCAACTCTCTCACATAAAAATATATACTGCAACAGAAACCACAAGAAGACAAAACTTAGTTTAACTCAACATGGCAGGAGAAAACCCAATTGCAATGTCTTTGACTCGGAGAACTTGCGACTTGATGAGGGGATCTCAAGAAAGCTAAAAGGAAGTTAGGTCCTTGATGAGGAAAATCCTGACTACTAACTCCATTACATGTATCAGCACTTGGAATGTTAGTATAGCCTATAGCAGAGGTAGATTGGCACATATCATACATGAGAGGAAGCAGTACATTCTATTGGTTATTGGAACCAGCAAAATGTGATGGACTAGATCAGGCAAGATTATTTCAGAAGATGTCACTGTTCTGTTTTCAGGCAGGAATCGGCATGAAAATGGAGTTGTCATACTGCTTAGCAAGGAGGCGTCAAAAACTTTAGTCAGTCGGGAACCAATCAGCCACAGAATTATTTCAGTACGTGTACAGAACCATTCCACCAAACTAATGTTACTACATGGTTATGCACCAACAGAATCTGCCACAGATATTGAAAAGGAAATATTTTATGAACAGCTACAAGATATGATGACCTCAGTTCCAGCTATGACCTTAGAATTGTGATGGATGATTTCAATGCTCAAATTGGAAGCAGCACAGTGGGATATGAACATGTCATTGGCTCCGCTGCTTTAGGAACCAGAAAGGATAATGGCTATAGATTACTGCAGTTCTGTGGTAACAATCACTTTAAAGTGGAGGGCAGCATATTCAAACATACAGACATTCATATGGCAATGTGGCATCACTTGACTCATACATAGTGAATCAGATCGAACACATTTATCTCATCAATGAGCGGGTATGCTTCAAGATGTCAGAGTACAATGGGGAGCTCATGTCGCATCTGATAACTCCCTTGTGGTTGTGTCAATGAAAACAAAACTCAAGAACTGAAAGAAAAAGCCAGTATCTCCTCAATGTAACACCGACATGCTGATATCACCTGACATGCAAATCAGATGCAACATCAAGGTCCAAAACCGATTCTCTGTCCTACAGAGTGTAGATGATGACACCGAACAGCAATGGGAATGATTCAAGTCAATCATCAAAGAGAGCACAGAAGTAACAATTGGGTATAACACAGGCAAAAGAAAAGAAGCGTGGATAAATTCTGAAAATTGGAAAGCCATCGATGCACAACGTGATGGCAAATGAATTAGAGAGCAGGCGTACCAAACAGGCTAGTCGTTAGACACTGTGATTGAAGAATATAAACAGAAAGATAAAGTGGTCAAAAAGATGTGCAAGAATGACAAAAAGCTGAGAAACTGGCAACAGAGGCAGAGACAGTGGCAGCATTCCAGGGCATTATATCGTGCTGCCAAAGAACTTACAGACGAGAATAAACAGAGACCACCTATTAGATTAGCAAATGGAAAAACTGCAAAAAACAGAAGACAAACAATTAAAGAAATGGCAAGAAAATTTTAAATCTGTGTTAAACTGCCCCCACCAGATGATTTGCATGGCTTCGGCAATGACGGCCAAGTGTCAACAATGATTCTGGATGTGAACTTGGCAGACATTAGTGAGACTGAAGTAAAGGAAGCCATAGCCAAACTAAAGAATAGAAAAGTTCCTGGAACAGACCAGATACAATCAGATTTGCTAAAATATGCTATGTCTTCAGTGGAATATTTCACACATCTCTTGGACAACATATTGACTGAAGAAAAGGTACTCAGTGAGTGGAAAAATGGTATAATCATTCCTCTAAAAAGGGGAGATCTTAGAGACTGCATGAATTGGTGTGGAATCACATTGTTGTCAGTCCCAGGCAAAATTTTACCAGTGTATTACTGACTAGACTGAATGGAGCAGTTGATGACAGACTTAGATAGGAACAGGCTAGATTTAGATCAGGTCAATCCTGCACTGACTAGATATTTGCACTAAGACAAATTATAGAAAAAGCAACAGCTTGGAAGAAACCAGTTATTGTCAGCTTTGTGGACTTCAAAAAAGCCATTGGATGCATACATAGACCATTACTATGGCACATCTTGTCAGAATGTAGGATTCCTCCAGAATTTATTACACTCGTTAACAGTCTATATCAAGATAGCAAGTGCACAGTTTGGGTGAATAATGAGCACAGTGACTGGTTTGGGGTGGTCACTGGTCTACAACAGTGATGTATACTGTCTCCATTGTTACTCGCAAAAGTTATTGATTGTGTCATATGGAAAGCATTACATGGAAACTCAGTGGGACTGTAATGGGTCATTGACAACAAGCTATGCGACTTGGATTTTGCTTGTGATATAACTCTAAATGATACAACATGGAGTGGAATGCAGACAATGACCATGTTAGTGGAGAAACAAGGTAGAAAAGTAGGCCTTAAAAAGAATCCTGACAAATGCAAAGTGTTGATAAGTGAAGCATGTAATGACAACAAAGACATAACAGCTGCAGGATCAATATTAGATACGACAGAGAACGTCTGCTACCTGGCAGTTTCATCTCTTATACAGGTAACAGTGAGAAGGAAGCTCTGGTTAGACTTGGAAAAGCAAGTGCAACATTCACCAGACTATCCAAAATCTGGAGATCAAAAAGCATTGCACTGTCCGCAAAGGTGAAGCTATACCAAGCACTGGTGCTCTCTACACCCTTATATGGCGCTGAGCTGTGGCCAATCACAGCATCAGCCATTAGACAATGTGAGGCTGCTCATCATAAATGAGTAAGATGCATTCTGGGAATATCATGGAAGGACAAAGTAAAAAATGAGAATGTCAGAGAAAGAACACAACAATGGAAACTTAAAAATATCATCATGGGAAGAAGACTACGTTGGTTTGGTCATGTTAACCACATGAATACTAGCAGGATTCCTATAGAATCCCTCAACTGGGAGCTTGACAGATACAAGAGAAGACTAGTCAGACCTCAGCAAAACTGGAAATGAGTTGTAACAAGAGACCTCCATCATCTGAATATCACTTGGGAGGAAGCTAAAACAGCAGCAGCTGATAGGACACAGTGGAGTCAGCTTGTGGTCCAATGCATCATCGATGTGAGGTGAACTGATGACCGCAGACATATTTATAGGCACACATATACACATTTTATTCATAGACACACACATGCATGCTTCATTCATAGGCACACACATACATGTTTTATTTATAGACACACACATACACGTTTTATTTATAGACACACATATACACGTTTTATTTATATTCACACATATACACGTTTTATTTATAGGCACACATATACATGTTTCTATTGTTTATTATTTATAGGTTCATCGGTTCATAGGTTGGTACTGGGCTATCAGACCTAGGGCCTATACAAGCCTAGCCATAACAATTCCCTGGCTATTTCTCCCCACAGTATTTACTTTATCATTTGTTCTTAAGGCATTCTTATTGTTATTCCTCCATAACTGCCCCCCAACACATTTTTCTATAACATTCCTTCTTTCAAATCTAATTTTTTGCAATATATCTGCCAAAATCCATTCCCCATTAAACAAAATTTCATTTAGTCTTTCATTCCAAATAACCCATACTACATAAAATAATTCTTATCCACCCTTTTCACATATTTTTTTATTATTATAGTATCCGTATATAATCCTATTCTTATATATATTGTTTATGTCATTAATATTCTTAAAAAATCTTCACATACCTTTGCCCAGAATTTAACCACTATTTTACATTTCATAAAACAATGCTCTGTTGTCTCTTCCTTCCCACAAATACACATTCTTTCAGCTTTCCTTTTATAAGACATATTCCCCTTTACTGGCAACGTATTTCTTACCAGTCTCCACCAAGGAAATCCTGACACCTTCCTACTTTGGTGCACCACTTTTCCTTTCTTTAATGGCTTTAATCACTTCTGCTAACTGTTACCATGGATTTACATAGTAATATTGTTTTGTCACATTATTATGGCACATCCTCCTATCTTTCTCTAGATCATCAATTTTTATTTTACACATTAGGATTTTTGCTTTATAATTTTTAATTTCTTCATTAACATATTTATTTTCTCATTTTCTTATTGTTGTCATCTCCCAGATCTTGTACTTGTATTTAAATATTGTCACTATTAATTTCTCATTCTCATTTTTTACCCTCATTAATACTCTACACAAGTTTAAAGAAGCAGAATAAACAACTGGATTTAGTAACCCTACCCCCCTTCATCTTCACTCATATACCGCACACATCTTTTCACTGAGTTTAATTTTTAACCCCATATGAAAGAAAATGCCAAATGCACAATTTCCTTTTCATATTTTTCTGGGATTATATAAACATTTGATATATATGCTATTTTCCATTAATACCAAATTCAGATAGACCTTGTTTCTGAATGCTAATCTACACATCCTCCACAGAAGACCTATTTCTCCCATTTCTTTTATCAAACCCTCCCATTGCATCATGGGTCTATATTGAATGTTTGAACATTCAAAATTTTGAGTGTCATATGGTCGACACCATAGGATTGGATTTTTGAATGTTTGAATGTTGTAACAGAGATCTCCGTACAGCGTGGAATGGGAAGATTTTCCTTTCCTGCACTGTAGTGCGATCTTGGTTGTAGTTGGCGATCTTGACACTTCATTCATTTAAAAATACCGCCCCCCCCCCCAGTTTTCTCCACATCACCCAAACTTTTATCTTTAATCAAGGTTATTCCCACTTCGTTTAAACATCCATTCAGACAAACCAACATTTCCCTCATCCATATTTTGTTCTTATTAACTACAACTATATTGTCCGTGTATGTCAAAACTACTGGAATCACCACCTCCTTTTGCATCACACATCTACTATCATTTTATAAGTTACTTCACTCGCTATCACATTCATTACTACTGCAACAGATGTTCTGCTCATGGGCCATCCTCGTCTTATACCGCACTTCATGCATGCTTCGTTACTCAGCCACACATTCACTAACACTCTCACTCTGTTGTTCTGATATTCTGACATACACACTCTCCTAAATCTGTTACCAGTTCCATACTTCTCCATAATGTCCACAAAGCATCATGTCCTACTATATTAAATGCCTTGCTGATATCATGTACCATATGCTTTACATCCTCCCTTTTATTTATAATATCATTCACAGTTTGTCTCACAACCAGTAATTCTTATAGGTTCATAGGTAGGTACTAGGCTATCAGCCCTGGGGCCAATATGAGCCCAGCCAAAAAGGTACCCTGGCTTTTGCCACCCAAGAAAATTATTTCCTGTTTTTGAAATGCTTTCCCTTTTATACCATGTATACTTTCTTCTATAATATCCTTCCTTCCATTCTCCTCTGTATTATTCTTATAAAAATGTTATAATCTGTGTTGTTTAGTGTGATGGGTCTCCAGTTTTTTTGTTTTTCTCGTCTTTCTTTCATGTAAATTTTAATATCCCACTACATACCTCAACATAAACAAACCCTGTCCTACAACCATTTTTTCAGTACATTTACAAAATATTCTCTTTACCAATCCACTAATTTCTTGCACATTCCATACCCTATACCATCTGTGCCTGATACTGAATCAACATTTACTTTCCTAAGTATTTCATCCAATTAACTAATATTAATTTATGTTATTTCTTTTTTAAATTATTCCTTAGCTCTTTCTGGATGTTTTTTACTTTCCAGTCTTTCTTATTTTCCTTGGTTTTACTCTTATACGTGTTTTCTACAAGCTGCACTACAATACTTATAATTTCCTGTTGTGTTCTTTTTACCTGTATTTTACATTTTTTAATTTCCCTCATTATACTAATATCACGCTTTCCTATTCCACCCAAATATGTGGATACCTCTTCCCTTCTCCCATGTTGTCTCTGCCTAAGCACTAATGCCTTCATTTTTTCTGTTTCTTTTACATATTTCTTTTTCTATACCATAATACTCTCTTGTTTTATTTTCTAAATTCTGTAATACATTTTTCAGTCCTTCAGTTTCTCTTCCTTTGTTACATCATCCGCCATTTTTATACTACTTTTTAAATTCAATCCACCACTCAGACAAGTGTTTATAGAAGTCCTTCATAGTTATATGATCCTTCACTGCAATAGCTCCCACTCTCACAATTTAATTTTAATATACCCCCTTTCTTCCAGCACCTCCATCCATATTGCTATATAATCTGAAAAAGAAATGTCATAACTGTGTCACCATCTGCTACTTCCAAGCCTTGCAATAATACAAAATAATCAATTTCAGATCCAGGTTACTTCTATAAATTCACTGACTTGTGATTCCAAGTGATCATAGATGGTGCTGCATGAACACACTTGTACAGATATTATGGGATGTCAGCAATCTATGAGTGTAATCAGGCACACTGTCCTGACACTGTGACATCTACTACAGGTGTTAGGTGGGACACTGCTATACCTGTATGTGACATTATGATCACTCCAGGCTAATTGTTGTGCATGGCATATATATTTCACAATCTATACTGTCACGAAAGTTACCCCTGCCATCAATGTTGTCACTGTGTATGCACTGTGTGCATCACCGGAAGAGGTACCACACATGCATCTGGTATAACACCTTGATGGGTTTTTAGCAGCATCAGACAGTAAGGTTTATGCAACAAAAATAATACCTAGGAATGGCCAATAAGATGTGTTACAGCTCACTGTGGCAAAGTTGGCACACTTGAGTTACCCATCCCTGGAAGATGTGTATGGAAGTACATGAAGAAGGATGCACTGTACTCAGTTACTGATGTGATGAAGGATGTGAACTATGGAAACATTATGGCCTTTGCTGTGGATGTACTGTGCATACTCAGGAGTTGTGTTACAAACAAGGGAGTAGTCACCACTGTGGGTACATGCTGGAGGATGTTCCACATACCATCTACCTGAGTCTGCTAATAGAGGTGTGATGTCTACATTATCAATGGGTTGTGCATTTATTTTCACAACATACATCTCTGGAATATATGAAGAGACACATAACTGACATTTCAGAGTCAGTGTCCCAGGCAGGTGTGACCCCAGCCCTAGCAGCATTTTATCTTCATGCAGGATGATGCCACAATATAAACAAAATTGATGGACTTCAACAATTGGTTTAGCTTCTGATGTCAAGTCCAGGGGGGATCCAGTATGTCTCAGCCTGGGCGTACATGACTGACAAGCCACACTGCTTTTCCAGAGATGGTCTGAACCTGTGTCCTCTAGGTTTTTGGTACTTGTCTCCCCCATAGTGTCTTTGTTAGGCAATGTGAAACCAACAGAAGTTCCAACATAACAACATCCATTGGAGGTAAACTCAAAGTTCTACTGCTTAATGCTAGCAGTCTAAACATGAAACTGCACCCAAGGAAATGGCCAACCTGCTAGCTGACAGACTGGTGCAAACTTCAACCCTCTGGCCCCACCAGCCATACCCCAATGCATACCTGATATCAGTCCCTTCCCTAGTATCTTTAGACATCAGGTCGTATCTGTGCTGTCCAAGGTTAAAAACCTCAATGGTACCAGATTCCGTGTTGCTTACTAAGGAATCTAAAACAGGACCTAACAGACCAAAGTATCATCCTCTTGAACTATAGTCTGAGATCTGGATTTGTTCCAGCAGAGTAGAAAACAGCAGCAGTAATCCCCTTGCACAAAAAGGGGTCATCAACAGACCCTGGGAACTACAGACCTATAAGTCTAACTAGTCTCATCTGCAAGGCCATGGAAAGAATCATCATGGGCTTTTTCAACAAGGACATAGCTGGACTTCAAACTCTAGGCCAAACCCAATTTGGCTTTCTTAAGGGTAGATCATACTTATTAAACCTAGTAGAATTCTTCGAGGAAGTCACTAAAGCCCTGGATGAAGGTAAGACAGTGTGTACTGTCTATCTTGATCTGGCCAAGGGTTTTGACAAAATCCCTCATTCAGATATCATTGAGAAACTCTCCCAGCTGGGGATTAGCTGAATGTCAATGGGGATTAACCATTACATTACTAGATGGTTAGCCAGTTGGCTCACAGACAGAACACATACTGTCAACCTCTACCAGTACAACTGTCATTAGCGACGTACCACATGGACCTGTGCTGGGCCATTTACTGTTTGGAATCTATTTCTTGGAAGTTCAGGCTAAAGCATATGGCTTTTGGCTTGCCAAGTTTGCTGATGATTGCAAATTGGGTGCAAGCATTGAATCCATCAGTGATGCAAACGTATTACAGGAGGAGCTAACCCAGAAAAATGATTAGTGCCAAAGTCACATGTTGTGAAAATAAATGCAATAAATGTCATTATTTTTGCCTTTTGCAAACTAGAATTCCCTTTTAATTATAGCATTGACAACACTTCCCCATGCTCAAAACCAGTGGTGCAAGACTTGGGAACACAGGTAGATAGCAATCTGAACTTTGACCACCAAGTTTCCACAGTTGTAAGGAAAGCCTTCTACATCATGTACACAGTCTGAAAATAAATGCAAAAAAGTGCCATTATTTTTGCCTTTTGCAAAGTGGAATTCCCTTCTAATTATAGCATTGAAATACCCCACCCCCAAGCTCAAACCCAGTGGTGCAAGACTTCAGAACACAGGCAGATAGCAATCTGAACTTCAACCACCAAGTTTCCACAGTTGTAAGGAAAGCCCTCTACATCATGCACCTTATAAGTCAGGTCACTGTATCCAGGTCTGAAGATGTTATAACATCACTGTACTCAGCCCTCATCAGAACACTAATCAAGTACAATGCTCCTTTTGTATGTATCCCACCAGACACCTGCAGCAGCTAGAGAGACCACTGGGGTTTCCTCAATAAGAAAATACAGGGCCTACAAACCATACTATAACACACATGGATAGACTGAAAGCCCTGTCACTGTACTCTGCATCATATCGTTTTCTTTCATATGGGGTTAAGTCTCTGACCCTACCCTGATGGAAATGCTGCACATCCACAAATCTAATGGGACAAGAGTCACCTGCTCTGGGGATCTTAACCTAACCTGTGCCATTAACAGAGCATTCTTGAGAGACAGCTATAGCTGATGACATCAGCAAAGTCTGGTGAGAGGAAGATGGTAATAATGTCTGACATGGTGGTGTAAAATGCTCTCTCTAATGCCAAGCAACTGCACAAGTACACGCACACATGCACCAGGTGACTGCAGTGAGAACAGAACATCTACCTGTCTAAGTACACTGATTAAAGATATCTGTATTTAACACAAGTGCCACAGCACAAGTCTGACTTGGACAGTGTTGTACAACACATTAAAAGTGATGACATCAGCTGTGACTGGTGAGAGGAAGATGGTAATAGCAGTATCCCACATGCTGATGTAAAATGCTGTCTTTAATGTCAAGCAAGTACACACACACACACACACACACACACACACACACACACACACACACACACACACACACACACACAGTTGACTGCATTGAGATTAGAACCCCTGCCCATCTAAATACACAGACTAGAGAACTCAGTACTTTAAGCAAGTGCCAGTGCACAAGTCTGACTTTTATAAGGCTGCAGAACAATTTATAGTGGATGACTTCATCATTGGATGTTTGAGAGAATATGCTGGGAGGCCTGCATGGAAAGGATGTGTAAGCATGTCCAACTGTCAAAATATTGGTACTTCATGGGATTGCAGTGGTGACAACAGGATACACAGTTATGCTGTTCTGACTAGACACACACACACACACACACACACACACACACACACACACACACACACACACACACACACACACACACACACACACACACACACACACACCAGTTGACTGCTGTGAGAACAGAAACACACACACACCAGTTGACTGCTGTGAGAACAGAACCCCTACCTAAGTACATGGACTAGAGGACTTAGTACATTATGCAATTGCCATGGCACATATTTGACTTTTACAAGGCTGCAAGACACTTTATGGTGGATGATATCATCATCGGATGTTTCAGAGAAGATATTCGAAGGCTTGTAGGAAATGGATAGCTAGCAATGTGTAACTGTCACCATATTAAAGTTCTACATGTTACCAGATTGATGAGTGTGCGATGTGTAGTATTTGCTGTTGTGTTTCCAATGTGCAGGTATACTTTAAGAGACAGCTTTACAAACTATATGCAAACAGCTGTCCACATTACAACTATTGGAAAATCTGAATATGTAATTGTCTTTATAAAAATATGCATGGTATAAAAGAAAGCATATGTTATTTATTTCTGTAGTGTAGTTGATATATTTCTGAACAAGAAATGAGAAGCCAAGTTTGCAGTGCATGGGGGAGGTAACAGATGGCTGCAGTGTAAATGTATGGTCTTTTCTTAAAAAGTGCCTTTCCCTTGTCTGTGTGTTTACAAATACTTTCATGGAATGAAGACTAAATGGACAGTAAACAAAAGTAATACATGCTACTGTGCACTTTCAATAGTGCACTGCAGAGCAGCTGTTTGTGAGATTGATGGTAAAGTGTTTGCGCATGCGAGATATACATTTCTACTGCTTTTCTTATTTGTGCTTAGCTAAGTGGTGAGCAAATGTGAGCCGCATTGATAAAATTATGAAAGTCCTGAGTACTGAGTGTATGAAACACACCTGCTGCTTAGCTGACTGGCAGCAAGTGTAAATCTGTTGATACATTTCTTTTGGATATAGGATTTGAATCCAGGTTTATCTAATAGTTTTAAATGCATATTTACACTGCAATGACATAATTCTTTATTCTACATTCACTGTGTGCTACCATAGCTCAGATTAAGTGGCATTGTGCAGAGGTAATATTTACTGTTAGTGAGCAAACCCGAACAATGATGTCAACTGCCTTTGCGCAATATTAAGCAAAGAGCAACAGTGCCAGAGAGGAAAGCAGATTTTGAAACTGGAAGGTTAATCTGACACCTGGCTTTAGTTTGAGGGTTGTTTGCTGCTGTAACTGATAGGTGATTTAACTTTGCAGACATGTACTGGGGGAATAAATGTTATGACCTGACACATTTTTGGTTTTGCTTTATACATTGACAAGATTGATTTTTATAACATGGAATTCAAACATGTTCATAAGAGGCAAAAAAAATTTATTCCACAGCAGAGATTTTCCATCTTTGCCACAGAAGAAGTGCTTCTGAGATATAGTCATGAATTATATATAAATACACATAACAGATTGAGCAGTATGTGTGTGACCTGATGAGATTATGGTGTATACATTCATGCGTGTATGAGTCTTACAGAAGTCTGAAGGCCATCCAAGGCCAATGCAATCTGTATAACCTCAGTCATACATATAATTCATATGAGCTCAACTGCTTTAGATATTTATAGTTATTATTTATAATTATGATTAACTTTTTTATGTGACATTTAATAGAAAGTGAAATGAAACAACAGTAAAAATATTTGAGATTTCCTGTATTAGAACCCAGGACCATCTGTATTGCAGCCCCCAACTTACAAATGCTGCCAATGGAATAGTTCAATAACAGCCAAATATTTCCCTATTCATTATGAACTTCTGTGTGTTAACCACTGTACAATGCTGCTTAGTGTGTTTGCACCATACCCAACATACTTCATAGAATGTATCCGTTTTGAAAATGTTGACTGTCTGCTTAATCTCTGCAAGTGTTTTGCACCTGTAAGTGTTGGGGAAGGTTGCTAACCACACAGCAATGTTGCTAAGTGGGATTGCATGATGGAACGCAAAAAATGCAGCAATGTATGCTTTTTGAAATCGAGAATGTCTGCATCCTGTCTGCAGGTGTTCTGTCTGCTTCATGTGTGGGCCATTACTCTGAAATTGCATGATGGTAAGCATCGCACAAACAAAACAAGCAAAGCTAAACTTGTTTTAGCCTTGTGAGTAGTTTTTATTAGGTATCATCCTTAAAAAACAAAGGTGGGACTTGAACCTTGATCTACAGATATTATATGCTGTGTAGATCGTGTTTAGCAGATGCGCTACACACACATGTGATTCACAGACATAGGTGATATATTGGTTATCAAAACAGTACATTACATGACATATATTGTGTTTATCCATTTCCTGTTCTTGCACTAAGCCACTCACCACTCAAATACTGGCATTAAAAAAAGCAAATCTATAAATGAACAACACTACAAAATATATGTTAGAACACATTTTTGCACAAGTCTGGAATTCAACTCTTACACCAATAAACTTTCAATACAGAGTAAGGGTTTCTTATCCCTCTTTGCCACAGAAACAGTTTTTCAGGAGACAATGAAAATCATTATGCATACAAGCAAATGCAACATCATCCACAGTATTAACAAGACATATGACATTTGTATACTTCTGCGTTGTTTGTAAACATATTAATTTCAGATGTAGTGCACTGAGTGGTAACATAACCATTTATATATATTGTTTGCATAAATAGAGATCTGTCTTATTTCTGCATGTTGTTTATTTTTCTCTTATCTGAGCAGCAATTTGAGACATGCAGTCTGTAAGGTATGGTGTAATATTGCCCTTAAAATGTGTGAGAATATTAAATGACAATAATATACAATTTTCAACAAATGCAGGGGAGGTTAGTTGTTACTGAACAGAAACTGTGAAATATATGCTGCTTACTAACATTTAAAACCTTGCTACAATTACTTCTACACTTTGCAAGTCTAACCTGGCTGACACACCCACTGTAGGGAAGGAGTATGAACTGCTGCTATGTTTTTCTTCTCTCTCACAGTTGCAATACATTAGCAACAACCACTATGTTTACATTTGATACATGGAGCCAAGTACTTGGGATTCAGCAATATTTATGAGTTCACACATCATTTGCATCTTCACCGTGTTCATAGGCCTGAATTTACACTATAAAAAGAGAACCATGTAACTAGGGAACCTGACAGTGAGGAGACTTGTTTATGTGGCTAACACAGAAGAAGGTTGTTATTATTTTGGATTTATCTGCACAGGGGACTACAGATCTCGATAAGGTATAATTGCATTTTTCAGTTATATACTGGAGATGCTCACATATGACAGAAAAATATTTTATATATGAGTTAACAAATATTACTTTTATGTTTGCACATCTTAGAAGTGTTACAGAAAAATATTTAAAAACATATCAACTTGCACTTTCTTCAAAATGTTTATGTGAAGAAAAAAATTGAAATACACATGCATGATTATGCAATTTATTTTTTTCATATAAGTAGTCGCCTTATATTTCAAGTGCCTTACAACTGCATCCTACTAGCAAACTATAGTGTACTGACACATAACTGAAGGCAAAGTAAGTGCCGAAGGAGTTAAGGCATGTTATATTATGTTGTGCTAAGTATCTGTAGAAACCAGATTAGTTAACAGTATGCTCTGGCCTTTTCAGGCTGTGGGATGAGTCATTGCAAGGAAGTCTGTAAGACAGTGTGTACTGGTAGAGAATGTTACAAGGTTGAAAGATAATAAAAGTTTAGACCAGGTAGTCTACATTTTAAAATGTATATTTGTGAAGAATTCTCATTACGCTCTAAGAGAGAATCATGAGGGATGAGGACATTTTTAAATATACTGATCCAGTGAAAGTAATGTAACATCAAAGTTCTGCCTGCATGAAACTGATAAGAAAAACAAATAATGAGGACACTTCTCTGTGTGGAAGATCTAAGATTCCATACAGTTTAGGCTTCTAATAAAAACATACTGTGAATATCCCACCTAATAACAGGTGGTAGAAAAACTTTCTTAAAAACTTTCCAAAATATAAATGCACTAATAAAAGTAAGAAAGCACAAGCTAGTTCAGGTCAAATCGTCTTTATTAAAAACACACAAACAAGTGACCCAAATAGTAGCTGAAAAAACAGAATAAAGTGTAGACATTCACCACTCCATTCATATAGCCATTTAAAAGCATGGCAGTGATTTACTAGGCTAGCTCTGTTGTAAAAGACAATTAGCATGTTTGCTTACTAAATACCCCTTTCCCCCATAGACCAGTGTGATATTTGACACAGTGCTGCTCTACTTAAAGCTCTATGATTCCAGAATATGTTAACCTAAACTAAACTAAACGTTAAACTAAAAGTTATACATTAATAATTGCTAAAACTTCCTTAAAGCATTTCATTGTGGTATTAAAAAAAGAAAAAGTTAACATAAGTCTTCAAAATTGCTTAGAAATAATTTATACCAACATTTAGAAACATTTTTAACATAGATCACTTTCATCTACTAGAACCTCTTCAAGGTAAATATATATATAGTGTTTTTTACTTTGTTCTGGGAGACTGATTTAAAAATCATGACAGGCAATCTCACAGTGTTGTTTATGGCATAAACCAATACTTTGCACAAACTGAAGCGTTATTCTTGACTCAAGACTAAAACGTAAAACTCTTTGTTATTTATTTGTGAACGTTAACATTTGGTGCCTTAAGACTCAGATTCTGAACTTTGCTATTGCTGCAGAGTAGTGTGGAATAAATTACAATGGCCCAGCACAGAAAGCTCTGTGAATTTCATGCTGGTTTGTATGGGACAGTCAGAGATTCAGATACCTAACTGTTCAGGCTGTGCAAACTGCTGTAGGCGAAATGGAGAGAATGGATTTGTGTAAATGTTGTTTGTGTATTAGATAATTGTAGTTAAAAGAGTGCAATGAGTCAATCACTGTTTTGTTGAATTGCTGAGTTTGCTTGTTAGATATATGTAAAGTAATAGTTGTAGGACCCCACAGGAAATAAGGAAGTTTATTAATGTGTATGAGCAAACAACAAAAAGGGAAAATTAACAAAAGGAGGCACCTTGTGTTGATGACAGCACCATCAAGACTAAACGGTAAGAGTCATGAGAGTTGTTTTGTGTTGTTTAATGTATGAGTCGAGAGAGAGAGAGCGAGAGAAAGTTAAAGTTAAATCAAGTTCATGAACCTATAGCATGCCGGGACATAGGTGTGTCTGCTGGTAAATCAATTTCATGAACCCACAGCACATTGGGACATAGGTGCGACTGTGTGAAAGTACCATTAGATGGTCCAAAAGAGTGGTCAGTTCTGGACACAGTACCCTGTTATCCTGATTGCAATGCTGGAGCTGTAAATTTTCAGCTCATGATGGGATAAAAGCAAGGGGGTGTTGTGGGAAAAGTCTGATCAAAACTTCTCTTATGTCATTGCACAGTCACAGATTCATTGTAGTCATTTTTTTCTGAATACCAGAATCCAGGATCTACAAGGTAAGTCTTAATAGGAAAAATGGAAATAAAGTTAAGCAAGTGGGACCAAATCCCTGTAAAGGGAACACCTGCATATTTATGTATAACAATTATGGAAAGGAAAGTTGTAAGTACTTGAATAAGTGGTTTAAGAGTACTAATAATTGTCCTGGTGAAGTATTTCTATTAAATGGAACTTTGGATAAGGATAAATTAGTGAAATTGAAGGGTATTTTGGAAGAAAAAAACAAAGTAAGTTGGGAGCAAATGGCAGAATTTTATTCTTGGTATACTGAAGCTCTTAAAAGGGAAAAGGAGTCAGCATTAAGGGGATTACAGCATGCTAATAAAAAGTTATTACAACAGGTAAAAGAGGTCAAGAAGGCAGTACAAATCAGTACAACTGGATCCCTTTATCCTGTCTTGACAGGTTTAGAAGAAACTAAGCGTGGCCAAAAAGGAGAGACTTCTGAAGAAGATAATAATCCTCCAGTAGCTACTGCACCCCCATCCCCACATGTACTGGTATAGGTGGCCCCTGTACAAGATTCTGCTGTTTCTCAGACCCCCTGCATTTTGGATAACTGCCCATTGGACACCAGATCAGTTTGGTACTGTTGAATCTCAATCTAGTTCCCCTGTTCAACCCTCATGTTCAGAACAGGAATCTTCAGTCAGGGAGGTTTCTTCTTCTTCCTATAATTTTCAACAAGCTTCTATGTCTCCAACAGGAACACTAGTATTTGATACTCCTGTAGCTCATCACACACGCTCACATGACAGGGTAGGACAAGATGCTATGGCCTCTGGAGAGGATCTATTGGCACCTCTTGGAGAACTTTTGGGGGCTAATAATAGAGAACTTGTTCATCATCCTTGGACTCCTGCTGATTTGCGTACTACATCTAAAAGTTTTCCAAATATTAGAGAAGATCCATTAAGGTTTAAGGAGGAATTAAAAACTATAACAGAATGTTATAACCATATTTTGATAGAGTTAAACCAGCTGCTTTGGGTAATTACTTCAGATGAAATAAAAGACAGTTACTTGAAAAGGTTAAAATGGCAGATTTTACTCTCACAGGGAATGCACTAATAGACAGAAGGATAGAGTTGTTAAAAAAAATTACAGGGGGGTGTGGCCAAGATGTCCGAGTGAGAACAGCAGTTTTTTGATGCTCTGTCTATAAGTCTTATTTCTGAGAGGATTTAGTCGGAAATTTTCGACATACATTGGAATAATCTACTTATAAATATTTTTTTCACTGCTGTTGATTAATAGCTGAAGAAAAAAATAAAAAAATTCAGTGATTTTTCTCACAAAATACCTGACAGAGTTTCAGCAGCTGTATACAGGCTACTAGAGACATGAATCATTCAAAGTCATCAGCTCAAGACAGCTTTATGAAAAAAGAATTACAGACCATAGCTACAAGTATACAGGACCTTTCCACTAAAATTGACAATTTAGAAACCATTATGGAAAATATGAAAAAAGAAAGTAAAAAACAAATTGAAGATTTAAAGGAGATAATTTCAAAGCACTCAGATCAAATAGCAAACATAGAAGAATCTGTAAATGAAATAGATGGAAGACAGATGGAGAATGGCAGTCAAATAAATTTCTTATTGAAGCAAAATAACTCATTAATTGAAAAAGTGGAAGATTAAGAGTCAAGGTCAAGGAGAAATAACATTCGAATTTATGGAGTTCGTGAAAAGACAGAAGGAAATAATATGATTTTTTCTTGAATAATTGGCTGCCCAAAGTATTAAATCTTCCAGTGCCACTATCTTTTGGAATTGAAAGGGCTCACAGGTCTTTATCAAATCCTTCTGCATTAAAAAACCCAACCTCAGCAAGATCCATCATAGTTAAGTTTTTGTCAACACAGGATAAAGATCTGGTTAAAAAGTCCCATTCAAAAAATGGAAGAATCATTAGATTTGATAATAACTATACATCTGTAACAATAGCAATTAGAAAAGCACGTGTTCCCCTCATTAAAGACCTCAAGAAAGCTGAAATAAAAGCACAAATACTTTTCCCTGCTAGAATAAAAATCACACTCTCAGATGATCAGAAAATCTTTAATAATATTGAAGAAGCAACAAAATTTGTCAAAAGACATAACTTACTAGATAAAATTGAAGATATGGAGCTTTCTACACCAAGCCTAAAGAGACAAGCTACTAATGGCAAAGCAATAACAAATGACAAAACCACAAATAAACTCAAAGGGAAGTAAGACATAAATTTCTAATTTCCAATGGCTATAATTCCTTAAGAATAAGACCAATGCAGCAAACTATGAGGTAAGACTTCATCATAAATAATTCTTCTTTCTTCGTCTTACTATAATAATTCTTATTATTAAATACATGTACTTATCATCTTTCATCTTTTCCTTTCTTTGTTATGGATTTCTCATCCCTTATATATGTCACAGTACGATTGATTAAGTATGAATGATTAAACAAATATACAAGATCTTGTTATGAATGTATAGGATTGTGAATTAATATTTATTTTAAATTAACTAAGTGTTAAATATAGGTAGCATAATGTGTAAACATTTTGCTTAAATGCAGTTTGTGTTGCATTTGTGGAACACCAAACAAATAGAAATAGAATTGCGGTAGGTTGGGAGATGAAAGGGAGACCTCGGGCAAACTCACACAGTCTGCTAAGGAGACTTTCGTTGGCGTTTGAATGATTAAAGCGAGGCATCTTATGTTTCCAGTTTCCTTTTTTTATTTTATTAAATAGAATGTGATAAATTCTCTTTTGGGGTGGGAGAGATCTTTCTGGAGAAGTACAGAGTTTGAATGCATTGTTGACAACAACAGTTAAAAAAAAAACAGCATTAACCTGTTTAACTTGGTTTTTTTTGCATGTACTGTCTCCTGTTTCACAAACCACGAGCGTACGAAAGTAAGAATAATATAAGAAAAACACTCTGCATACCTCGTGAATACAGTTGGTGTTTAAATTTGTAAAGCTTCATAAGAACCAAAGCTCGAGCGATACATAGATCCACAGCTCTTTGGGACTGACACATAACTGTGGGAACCTGAAGTTATGATGTATTTGACCTCTGAACCCGTGTCACACATAAGAAATCAACTGCGACAGAAGAAAATGATGAAGCAATGAAGTTTTGCAGTTGGGACAGTTCAAATAATGTCTTAAAGCAATGCAAAATGTAAGTGTGTGAACTCAAACAAAACAAAATTCTGTTTGATGCTTCTGATGTCGGGGAGGCACTTATGCTAACATGTGCACAGGGAGCTGATGCAGTCGCAGGCTTTGAGCTAACAATTATTTGAGAACTTTGAAACTTAACTGCTAGTCATTGCTTACTGATATTAGTTTGCATTGTGTTGCCAGAAACCCATAGCTAGTGTAGGGAACATACCCAAGGTATGAGGGTAAATTTGGTTAATTATGTGAAAAGGAATACAGTTTATAGGTGAGGAGGAAAATGTACATGATGAGGAATTAACAACTCTGCATCTACAGTATAGATGCTTCAGTTACAATGTAGTCCTTTATTAGGTACTTAAGTAAAGTAACTGCATCTGACTAAAGAGAGGGATGGAATGCAAAGGTATGGAGTGTTCTTTGCACATTCCATGTAGCTTTTAAAGAAGTGTATCACTGATACATGTTAACAAACAGTGGTAAATACTGGTATCTGTCTTACAAACATTTAAAGGTTCTAGTTAAAAAAGAAACTGAAAAAGAAGATAACGTTATCTCTCTCTATATTAAGCTCATGGAAGCAAATCCGAAGCATTCCCCTCCACAAGGGCTGCATACCCTACCCCCAAAAGTCTCATCCTAACCATGCTTTAATTAAACCATGGTTATTACACTAAAATATTTGCACTAAATATTTATGATAACATTTATATCACTGCCTCCCATTACTTAACTTCACGCATTTTCACAAAACATTGTTAAACATTGACAAAAAATAGGCACTCTTAGGGTGTTTACTCTCTCTAATTTCTCACGGGGCTTGTGGCTGTACTGATTTTCATAAAAACAATAATATTGTTTCATTACATGTGAGTGCTGGTGCGTTAGGAGTGGTATTCCGATAGTGGGAAAATACTTTTTGTTTTAATTAATAACCCACATATGGACAGTCTGAAAGTACAGAAGAAAATGGTGAACCGAAGATGTTTTATAGTCGAGGCAGTTCTATAAATGCCTTTAAGTAATACAAAGCATAAATGTACGAACTGAATAACGCAACAAAATACTGTTTAATGGATAACATATATATGGGTACTCTGAAAGCAGCAAGTGTTTGTATTATCTGAATATTGTATTAAAATGTCACTATGTAATTAATGACCAGCACAAGCAAAGCTGATATGTGCTCTTTCCAAATAGCAGTGGTATTGATAAGGGTGAAGACTTGGAATGAATACTCCCCTGAAATCTAAATGTTAGAAAGTAGTAATAAATAATATATTGAAGAAATAAAAGGGGATGAATGAGGGGGAGAAGGGAGATAGAAAGAGAAATTACTACAGTTAGTACTAAATAAATAAAACTATTGCAGTTACTTTTAATGTAAATATAGGGTAGAACTTAAATTATCTGATACAAATACAGTCAGAGTTATATTATCAATATATCATAATAAGTAGTTATTTTTTGTTATTATATATAATTAAAAATAATTGTAATGTACATAGACATATAAAGTAATTAATGTAATTGAATATAAATCTGCATTATATACACAAATGAAGAGGGAGACTGAGGTTTAAATGAAAGGAAAGGATGATTGTCACAAACTAATACACTTGAAGCACACATAATGTAACAACATAAGTTACATGATTTAAGTTGCACATTCTTTAGATAATATATATATATATATATATATATATATATATATATATATATATATAGTTCACAAATGAAATGTGGAGAAGGAACAGATGGGGGAGAGACGAGAGATAAAGGAAGAATAAAGATTTTACCTATGTTTTAACTACTAATAAAAATCTTTATATAATATGTAACATCAATTTAAACCATATACTAGAATTGGGCATATATTCCTTACCCATAGTTTAGTTAGTACTAGAAAGATATTGTCTTTCTTAATAAAAGTCTCTAGTTTTTAGATTGTTTTTTGAAGTTAAACTCACATATGTCAGATTATGAGAACATAATCATATTATTTTAACACAGAAAAGTATACCAAGCATGGGCATTTGTCTCATGATTATTTCTTATTTGTAATTTGTAATTTGTAATTATATAATATATTTCACTAGATGTCTTGAGATGTTCATGTATTTTAGTAATCAAGTACAATGTTGTAGAAATATTGAATAAGATTAACTGTATACTTCATTAATAGAGGGCAGAAGCAGCTATATAAACATTGATTGGAAGTAGGATTGTTAGAGGTGGTGGCTAGGACAATGTGCTCATCAAGCCAGGGATTTAAATATCCATGTTTAGTTTTGTATATAGTTATATATGTTGTGTTATTTCTATTCATTTTTAAATACCTGCTCATAACTAAATCTGATAGATATATCTGTATCATTCAAAATGTTCTCTTATAAATATATGTCTTTAAATGTCAACGGCCTTAATAATCCTATCAAATGAGGAAGTATAGCTAAATATTTGAAACTGAATAAAGTAGATATAGGCTTCTTACAAGAAACTCATATCATTAGCAGAGACCTAGATAGAATGTCCTTTAATGGCTACATGGTCCTTGTGGAATCTCATTACCAGACCAAGAGAACAGGTATGATGATACTATGGAAAAAACGTTACCAATGCCTAATGTCATCGATACATACTCAGACAAGAATGGCATGTTATGTCTGGTAGTTTTAGAGATAAATAAAAGATATGTAACTTTAGTAAATTCATACTGGACACCTGGCATTGGAGCAGTAACAGCGAATACGCATCTAGAGTTAATAGCTACTAAATCCAAAGGAGAAATAATACATGCAGGAGATTTTAACTGCCTTCTCACAGCAAAAGACACCACTAAAGATGATAAATTTAGAATATCCTCTGCAACCAAAAAATTAAAAAACTTTATTAACATATTATGTCTTAGGAAGATATATGATTTAAAAGAAGTACACTCGTTAAAATATATCCATTATTCATATAGGTATGGTACTCAAATAATAGCTGATAAAGTACTAGTTACTAATAACATATTTTCTAAGATCCAAGAAGTTCTAATTAGTTCCTGCCCACTATCAGATCATAACGCCTTATTCTTCAAGGTTAATATCACGCCTAAAGACCTAATAACCTGACAAAGACTACCTGTTTACATTACTACACTTAATGGATTTAAAAAGTGGCTTCTTAGTGAGATAACAATTCTAAGTAAAGTAGATTAATGTTATAGGCATTGTATATAGTTTTGTTATTTATTGTTATGTTTATATATAATTGTATGTATGATGTAGGAATCTCATGATCTTATAAAAATTAATAAAAAAAGTTTAATAAAAAATAAAATTACAGAAGCGTGTCAAGTTAGAACAGATTGGTCTAGGATACATACACATAAGCAAAGTAAAGAAGAAGTCCCTGCAGATTATTTGAGTCATCTCAAAGCAGTGTTTGCTAGATATTCAGGAATACTAGAACCAGAAGAAAAAGCTAAGACAGCTATTACAGCTGCTTGTGTGCAGGGTTTGCAAGCCCCTGTACAAAATCAAATAAAACAAGTGCTTATAAGTGCTGCAAATCATTGTACTGAGTAGCAGGAAAAACAGAGAAAGGATACAGAGGATAAGCTGTTAACTTTGCAAATAAGGCAGCTAGAAGCCCCACGGTGATGGAGCAGGGGAAGGGATAGAGGAATTGCTAGGGGTTTAGTAAGAGTACTGGTTGAGGGGAACAAGGAGCAGCTGGTGATCAATGAGCTGGCAGTGCCCCCCCCCCCACTTCATCTGATGGATGTTGCTTCAATTGTGGTGAAGCAGAACACTGGAGAGGAGAACGACCATACATGTGAATGCAGAGAGTCCAAGATACCTGGACTGAATGGCAGACAAATTATAACAATGCTGCATTTCCTTCACCAACCACCTCCTCAAATTGGAATGAGCCAGGAATCATTGTACTGACTATGCCAGAGTAATACAACAGAAAAACATCTTCATCATTTGCTGCCAATAGATCAAAAGGGGCCCTGTGTTAAGGTAGAAATAAATTCAAAGGAAATCTCTTTCTTGGTGGACACTGAAGCCACTAGGTCTGTATTAAAGGTTACCTCAGATAGTCAGATACCAGTATCAAAACATAAAGTAAAGGCAGTCGGAGTAACAAATGGTACTGTTATGGATCCTATTTCAGATACCATACCCATTTCTTTAGGGCCAGTTGAAGAAAGGCATTCTTTCCTTTTGAGTACTACAGCACTGGTATATTTGCTAGGGAGAGACGTAGTATGCAAACAGGGTTGTACTATTTACTGTAGACCAGAGGGGGTGTATTTAGGTGTTCCAACAGAATCAGAGGGGGTAGTTATTAGCAGTCTTAGCAGAAGATATACAGACAGATAGCCGTAAAACTGCTGCAGCAGGTACCTGATAACTTATGGGCTAAACATACTAATGAAGTAGGTATATTAAAATCTGCAAAACAAGTAAAAATAAACTTGAATCCATCCAAACGTCTCCCTAGAGTTCCATAGTATCCACTGATAACAGAAGCAGAGCAGGGAATCAGACCTGTAATTCAGTCCTTAATACAACACAGAATAATGATGGCAGCTAAACGTCCGTCTGATACTCCTGTTCTCCCTGTGAAAAAGCCAGGAAAGGATACTTATAGGTTTGTACAAGATCCGAGAGATGTAAACAATGCAGTATTACCAACTTTTCCTGTGGTTCCAAATCCAGGAACAGTACTCAGTTGCATACCACCTACAGCAAAATATTTTTTGTGATAGGTCTGTGTTCAGCATTCTTCTCTATACCTATCCATTCTGAAAGTCAGTTTCTAGTTGCTTTTACTTATAAGTGACAGGATACATGGACACAGTTGTCACAAGGATACACTGAATCTCCTTCATTCTTCTTCTTTCGGCTTTTCCCGGTTAGGGGTCACCACAGCAGATCACTTGTCCACTCATGATTGGCAGTGGAGTTTTACGGTGTCGAGTTGCCAGCCTGGTGTCCAACCTTACACAGAAGGCACACACACACATCTACTCATGCCTAGGGCCAATTTAGAGTATCCAATCCACCTACTGCATGTCTTTGGGATGTGGGAGGAAACCGGAGCACCCAGAGGAAACCAGCGCGACCACAGGAAGGACATGCAGACTTCACACAGAAGGCACCCCAGCCAAGGATCAAACCAGAGAACCACTCACTGTGAGGTGGCAACGCTAACCACTACTCCACCGCGGCTCCCCCACTGAGTCTCCTTCATTATTTTTTTCAAATTCTACAAAACAATTTGGAAGATGTTTCCAGGTGGGTCTGTGTTAGTGCAATATGTAGATGATTTACTAATAGCATTCGATTCTTTTCAGCAGTGTCAGCAGAATACCCTGCATCTTTTAACTATTCTTGCAGAAAAAGGGCACAAGGTGTCAAAAGAAAAATTATAGCAATGGTCATCTCAGGTACATTATCTTGGTCATCTGATATCTCAAGGTAGCAGTCAAATGTTACCATTTCATATTGAGGCAATAGCTAAAGCCCTACTTCCAACTACTCAGCGTCAGCTTAGATGTTTCTTAGGTATGACAGGATATTGCAGACAGCGACTTTCTAACTATGCAGAAATTGTTAAACCTTTGACAAATGTTTTCAAAAGGTATACACCAGAGCCCCTCCCTTGGGGTAGTGAAGAGGAAAATTCATTTCACAATTTAAAGCAAGCTTTAGCTACTGTCCCAGCTTTAAGGTTACCAGATTATGGAAAGACTTTAATTTCATTTTGTCATGAAAGAAATGGATTTGGTCAGGGAGTGCATGCACAGAAACACTGGGACAGCTATCGTCCATTAGGTTATTATAGTACCGCACCTGATTCTGTTCCAAAGGGATATCTACCATGTTTCTGCCATTCTAGCCAATCTTGCACAATCACTGGTGCTCATCCTACAGTAGCCATGCCTCCTTCTGTATCATCTCTCTTACTTAAAATGAAACCTCAACCCCTCTGAATGCACGTCTAACTAAATATGAACTTACTCTTCTCTCTTGGATCCATCAATTTATCTCATTCACTGTCCTGTTCTACATCCTGCATCCTTGTTACCTACTGCTGAGGATGGTGATAGGCATGACTGTGTGTGTGACTAATTATCTGATTTCTCCCAGGAATGACTTAATACTCCTATTCCCAAGGCTGAACTAGATCTATTTGTGGATTATTCCTGTGGAAGAGATCAAAATGGAAATCTGGTCACAGGACTTTCTGTCTGCACCAATAGTGATGTTTTGCTTCAACAAAGATTAGAGGGCACAAATTCTGCCCAGATGGCTGAGTTAGTGGCTCTACAAAGGGCTTCTGAGTTACACAAAGAGAAAGTTGCCAAGTCTACACCAACAGTCGCTATGCTTTTGGTGTAGTACGTGATTCTGGGCAAATTTGGAAACAGAGGATTTTTAACTTAGCAGGAACTCAGGTTAAATTTCCTTTTTTTGTGAACGCTCTTTTAGTTTCTCTTTTGTTACCTAAAGAATTAGTGAATTACCAGTAGTTAAATGTAGTGCTTATCAAAAGGGTACAGGCCTAAAGAATTAGCAGTAGTTAAATGTAGTGCTTATCAAAAGGGTACAGGCCTAAAGAATTAGCAGTAGTTAAATATAATGCTTATCAAAAGGGTACAGGCCTAAAGAATTAGCAGTAGTTAAATGTAGTGCTTATCAAAAGGGTACAGGCCTAAAGAATTAGCAGTAGTTAAATGTAGTGCTTATCAAAAGGGTACAGGCCTAAAGAATTAGCAGTGGTTAAATGTAGTGCTTATCAAAAAGGTACAGGCCTAAAGAATTAGCAGTAGTTAAATGTAGTGCTTATCAAAAGGGTACAGGCCTAAAGAATTAGCAGTAGTTAAATGTAGTGCTTATCAAAAGGGTACAGGCCTAAAGAATTAGCAGTAATTAAATGTAGTGCTTATCAAAAGATGGATGCAGTAAATCTGCCAATAGGTTATGGTTACATCCGGACGGCCAACTGGTGGCACCTGCCTCCTTGCTACCTTACCTTTTTAAGGGCATATCATTTACCAGCCCATGCAGGTAAGACAGCATTATGTAATCAAATTACCCAAAGTCGGTATTCCCTCATGTCACCTCTTTGATACTTCAGTATGTTAATAAGTGTGCAATATGCTTAGAGCAGAATATTAGCAAAAATGCAAACATAATTTACAATTTATATTGGTGGTGGTTTGTCTGTTTTCTGCATGGGTGGAGCGTACCCATGTCACAAAGTAGATTCTGTAACACTTGTTAAAATACTTGTATTTGAATTTATACCTAGATTTGGAGTACCTTGTACTATCAATAGTGATCAGGGAATGCATTTTAACAATTCCCTGATGAAAGAGCTATGCAAGATTTATAATACTAAGTTGAGTCTTCACTGTCCCAACCATCCACAGTCATCTGGATTAGCAGAGAGGGTCAATAGGACCTGTAAAATAAGATTTCAAAGATTTGTGCTGAAACAAATCTTAAATGGCCAGAGCCCCTTCTTACAGCAGTACCACAGAACTGTAGAAGAAGATCTTCATCAACCTCCTTCCCAGCCCTGTCACCAACTGCTACTGGTGACTGGGTTTATGTTAAAATTTCCAGAGAAATAACTGTATGAGTCCAAAGTAGAAAGGCCCTTTCCAGGTTCTGCTTACAGCCTTTACTGCAGTCTGCTGTATAGGACTATCAGCGTGTATACATCCTTCACATTGTAAAAGACTTGCCGTGTGGGGGCCCCAGATGAATCATCTGTGTCAGTAAAGGAAGAGCGAAGTGTGAAGGATGAATCATCTGCCCCAGTGAAGGATTAAAAGAGAAAATCAATTCAGACAGCAGTCCATGATGAATCCAGTGACAGCAGGTACTTTTGCTTTGTTTTTGTTGCTGTTTCCTTTTAAAAACTGGTCAAGAGAAAATAGTTTCCTGTTGGTTCTTTGACAATATACTGTGGACATAAATGTGACAAACTGTTGGGTGCATTCACATATATCTCATCATTCTAAGGCAGGGATTCCCATGATTCAAATCCCTGTATCACAGGTGACATTTAAAAGGATCTTAGTGACACTAATTTAACTTGGCATAATGTGACTGACTTTTAAAGGTGGTGTCTCTTCAGCTTGCAACCACAAATCATGGAGACACATGCTATGCCAGAAATGGAAATGTTCCAATGTGAACCAGCAACTGCACTGACACTACACATGTAATTGTGTTGAACTCTTTACACTTGAACAGCTATGACTGGGGGCATGGCATGGGCATGATAGAGGATTGTTACTACATTTGCGGTGGTCATGCCTACCTCTGGTTGCGTACAAACCTGTCTGTATGTTACTTTGTGGGCTCTAGTACTCCTGCTATTCAACATTTCAAGAACCCTCCAGCAGGCAGACTGAGAAACAAATGAGCAATTCACTGGGCAGAGCAAGAATTTTCAGTCTTTAATCCTAGGTATGGTGTGTAAAGGATAGTACTCAAAATCACCATGCTTGCTCAAATTCTTCAGGAGGTAGCACACCATACTTCACATCAGATCAGGATGGTAAATCGAGAAATGACTGAAATTTGAACTGTGGTATTATAAATTCAGCTGGCACTCAACATAATACTACCTGCAGGGGGGGGGGATCATATACCCTCATAGGAAGTCATTGTTGTTCCTGTTGAACACCTATTCATCGAATCCACTAATCATTGAACTGAGTTTTCAATGAAATTTTTCCTAGGGCAAACCACCAGTTGGCCACCATCTGGAATTTGTTCTTTTCCCCACTGTAGTGCAATCTCAGAGTTGGTATATTTAGTTAGAGGGGGTGTGAGGATGTGGGAGGCCATAGACCCACACCTGGCTATGTGTTAAGCTTTATGGTTTTGTTCATGGTCGCTAGGGTGGACTAACATCGGTTTACCCTAGAAAACATTTCGCTGAAAATTCAGTTCAGTGATTAGTAGCTTCAATGAATAGTTGTTCGACAAATAGGAGTTTGCTGATTTGTGATACAGACCCGTACACTGTGGCCTTCTCAAGCTAGGGAATGAGTTATTGCAAGGATGTCTGCAAGGTAGTGTGGACTGGTACTGAATGGTACAAGGTTGAAAGATAATACATTTTATAGCAGGTGGTCTATGTTTTAAAATGTACATTTGTGAAGTGTTCATGTGAAGCTCTAAGAGAGAATCATGAGGAATGAGGACATTTTTAAATACATTGATTCATTGAAAGTAATGTAACGTCAAAGTTCTGCCTGCATGAAATTGCTAAGAAAAGGTATATATGTAGTGTTGTTTTCTTTGTTCTTTGAGACTGATTTGAAAATCTTTGCAGGCAGTCTCCCAGTGCTGTTCATGGAATAAACAAATACTTTGCACATCCTGAAGCTTTGTTCTTGACTCAGGACTGAAAGGTAAAACTCTCTTTTTTATTTATAAAAAAGAAACCAAACGGGTAAGGTACCAGCCAAACAACGTGAAAACAAATCAATATAAAAAGAAAGTGTGGTACTCCACGACAATCGAAGCAGACCCACAGAATAAAAATCCAATAATCCTTTATTTCAAATCAAGTAAGCGCTTCCGCGTTTGTATAAACGCTTCATCAGACTTTCAAAAATCTTGAATAAAACTCCATTTAAATACTATAACTTATTTAAAACAAACCAATGAAATTCTCTCTAAGTAATCCTAGAGAATTTAAAGTGCCCTCACTTGCATATGCATCTCACTACTATATTTTATAACATCAAACAAAATAAAAGCTTAAAAAATGCAACAAGCATGTATAAACAACAAATAAAATTCTAATCAATATGTTCTAAGACATATATAATGTCATATAAGACCATTAACTATAACTAATACATAATGTTTTCTATTACAGTTAGTCAATGCTTTAGGGCATGATCTTTAAAAAAGGGTTTTAAAGAAACCCTCTCATTCAGCCCATGTCCTCTATCTGCCTGTAATCTAATGATCCACTTCCCTTCTTCTTTCTCTATATGATTTCCTATGTCTCCCAGTCTTTCTGTAGGGGTAACTAACTCCAAAACTAAAAATGTAAAGTTATGTGTTGTGTCATTATGGATAACATGTCTAGCTATTGCATTGCTTTCATTGTCTCTGCTAATAGCATATACATGTTCCCTTATTCTTTCTCTCAATGTCCTATTCGTTTTCCCAACATAAAAACTGTTACATTTCTGGCACATGGATAAATAAACTACATTCCTCGTTCTACAATCTGTGTATTGCTGGAACTCATATCTCATATGTCTGGATGTATAAAAATGCTGGTGTTAGCTATATAGCCACACTGATTACAGTGATGACAAGGGAAAGTCCTCTTTCTAGCTGAAAGAGTTTCTCTCTTATTTTTCTTCTCGTAACACAAAATTTGTTTTAATGATTTTGTGTTCTTGTAACTAAATCTAGGGCAGGCGCCTACTACTTTTTTATATTGTCATCTCACAATAACATATTCCAGTTCTTTTTAATTAACTGTGTTATTTTCTTATTGTTGTTCATATAGGGAATAAGGAAACTATTGAATCTGGGAGTAGAAATAGTTCTTTGTCTGCCTTGTAGCTGACCAGTCCTCTTGATATATGGTTGGCCTACTGTGTCACGCTCTATTTTATGTATGGCACTTAAATCCCTATTGTGATATCCTCTTCTACAAAATCTGTCCTAACATCTCTGATAGCCTCATGAAACACCTCATCCTCACTTACTATATGTGAGGTTCTAAGTGCCTGACTCTTGACAATATTCTTATGAATATGTGATGGGTGCATACTATTACCATGTAAAAATGCATTCCTTCTACAAGGCTTCTTAAACACTTCAGTAGTAATCACACCATCACATTTCTTCAATAACACATATAGAAATTCAATTTCATTTTGGGAGCTTTTGCCAGTCAGAGTAAGGAAAGTCATTGTTCCATTAATATAAGTAATAAACTCATGCAATGTAGAGAGATCCCCTCCCCAGATAAGGAAGACATCGTCCACAAAACGCCTGTAATATTTAATAAATTGAGAAAAAAACATGTGTTCTAGGATATAAGTATACTCCCAATATGCCAAAACTAAATTTGCGTAAGAATTGGCATAGGGTGTGCCCATTGCTACACCCATGATTTGTAGAAAGTATCTTCTATCATATGTGAACACATTATTCATAAGTATAAGGTCCATCAACATTGTTATTTTAATGATCCTATCATTATTAAACCCACTTTGCATCAAAAACAACCATAAATATTCTATTCCAACTTCATTAGGTATACTCGTGAAGAGTGATGGTTATGGTCACTAGCACTCATGGAACTGCTATTATTATAAGATGCTAAGGTCTCTAAAAAATGCTGTGTATCCCTTAAAATTGAGTGAGTTAACTCCACTAATGGTCTTAGTTGCTTATCTACATAGATAGACATGGCTTCTGTCAGCCACCCTTTACTGGGTACAATCGGTCTAAGTGGTGGATTTACCAATGTTTTGTGTATCTTGGGGAGACCCCTAAAGGCTGGTATTAACGGTTTTTCTACCAAAAAATATTTATATAACTCCCCATCTATAATGTTACACATCAACATGTCATACAAATCATCATAGACCCCTTTAATTAATTTATCTAACTGGGACATTGTCAAACTCTTATATGTGTTACTGTCTGTTAACATAGCATTCATACTGGTGTGATAAAATTCATTGTCCAATATCACCACCGCTCCCCCTTTATCCGCTGGTCTAATAACAATTGAGCAATTATTCTTTAAAGTCTTCAGGGCTTGCCTTTCTTCCTTACTCAAGTTATAAAACTCGGGTTTAAGTTGTTTTTTATCAAGCTGTAAAGCAGTTAACAAATCTTTCTCACATGCTTTCTCAAAGCTCTCTAACAATGGATGTAGGATTGGCATACAAGTTGAAGGTTTTCTACAAATATAATCATTATCAACATTATTACTATTATCACTATATTGTAAAGACAGTGCCAAATTTCTTGTGAAACATTTTACATCAATTATTAAATCAACCACATCAACATGTTGTGAAGGGATAAAAGACAATCCCTTATTCAAAACTGCTTTCTCTATAGATGTCAATACATACTTAGATAAGTTTATTGTAAGGTCCAATTTCCCATTTTCAGCATTTTCTTCTGAAACTCGTGTTGTTCGCCTGAAATTTTCTGTTTCCTCCCAATGTAGTGTGGACTCCACGACTGCTGATTCACCAGTCGAAATGGAAGTGGAAAAGGGAGTGATGAAAGATCACTCATAGTTGTCGTTGATCCAGTTGCTTGTGTATTAACTTTCCTTCTAACAACAGGCTCCTCGAAGACTGAGGCCTGTGTATCTGCTAGTTCATTACTCGCAGGTGATGTCCCTGCTACTGCCGTTGTTGTTCCTCCATTGAGGGGCGGAAGTGATGTCATATTAATGAAAGTCGATGGCTGAACAGGATGTACCATATGTTGTCCTCTCATTTGGGATGGGGTGGCATCTCTAGTTCGAGTGGAGTCCCTCGGCCAAGAAAATACATTCCCCCTACTGAAATCGAAACAATCTCTTTCTAATTTCTTCTTTTTAGGTAACATTAGTCTACTATCAAGAGAAGTAAGTGTAACTCATAGTTCACCAACAAATTCATCCATTTTTGTGTTTGATATCAACATGCTCAATTCTTGTTCCATTTTACTGATTTCACTATTAAGATCATTTTCTATCATAATGTATTGCTCTATTAGAAGTTTCATATATCCAACACTAGTCTCCAAATTTAACTTTTGCCATTTAGAAAGCAACGAAGGGTAAGTAGAACCAAAAGTCGGCATTTTGAGGACTTGAAGACCTCTAGGAACTACTTGGAAAGAGACACAAGACTCCATATGTCTCTTCTGTTAAAGTCTGATGAAGCGTTCTATGTGACGTGAAAGTGCTTACTTTTCTTGAATAAAGGGTTTTATCTTTTACATTTGTCTACCTGGTTTGCTTCGATAGTTGTGGTGTATTCACCTCATTCGTTTTGGATTATTTCTTGCTTTTTAAGGTGATACCTTACCCTGTACCTGATCTTGTTTCTGAGAAGGATAAGTAGAACCAAAGGTCAGCATTTTGAGGACTTGAAGACCCCTAGGAACTACTTGGAAAGAGACACAAGCCTCCATATGTCTCTTCTGCCATTGTACGTTCCTCAATTTAATTAATGTACCCTCTAATCTTCTTGTTAATTGTAAAATATTAATGTTAACAATCTCTTTCTTGTATTGACTTGTAGTGTTAGCCAAATCAACACATGACAACCGTAACAGTGGATTACCTTCTGTTATTAGTAATTGTTTAAACTTGCCCGTATTAGTATTCATAACTTCTGTTCCTGGAAACTGCAACTGGGCCTCTTCTGTCATGTCCCTTTGGTGTCACACACAAAGTCACAATATATAAAAAAGAAACACCAAACGGGTAAGGTACCAGCCAAACAACGTAAAGACAAATCAATATAAAAAGAAAGTATGGTAATCCATGCCAATCGAAGCAGACCCACAGAATAAAAATCCAATAATCCTTTATTTCAAATCAAGTAAGCGCTTCCGCGTTTGTATAAACGCTTCATCAGACTTTCAAAAATCTTGAATAAAACTCCATTTAAATACTATAACTTACTTAAAACAAACCAATGAAATTCTCTCTAAGTAATCCTAGAGAATTTAAAGTGCCCTCACTTGCATATACATCTCACTATTACATTTTATAACATCAAACAACATAAAAGCTTAAAAAATGCAACAAGCATGTATAAACAACAAACAAAATTCTAATCAATATGTTCTAAGACATATATAATGTCATATAAGACCATTAACTATAACTAATACATAATATTTTCTATTACAGTTAGTCAATGCTTTAGGGCATGATCTTTAAAAAAGGGTTTTAAAGAAACCCTCTCATTCAGCCCATGTCCTCTATCTGCCTGTAATCTAATGATCTACTTCCCTTCTTCTTTCTCTATATGATTTCCTATGTCTCCTAGTCTTTCTGTAGGGGTAACTAACTCCAAAACTAAAAATGTAAAGTTATGTGTTGTGTCATTATGGATAACATGTCTAGCTATCGCATTACTTTCATTGTCTCTGCTAATAGCATATACATGTTCCCTTATTCTTATTAGCAGAGACAATAAAAGTAATGCGATAGCTAGACATGTTAGGATTTAAGTGCCATACATAAAATAGAGCGTGACACAGTAGGCCAACCATATATCAAGAGGACTGGTCAGCTACAAGGCAGACAAAGAACTATTTCTACTCCCAGATTCAACAGATTCCTTATTCCCTATACGAACAACAATAAGAAAATAACACAGTTAATTAAAAAGAACTGGAATATGTTATTGTTAGATGACAATATAAAAAAGTAGTAGGCGCCTGCCCTAGATTTAGCTACAAGAACACAAAATCATTAAAACAAATTTTGTGTTACGAGAAGAAAAATAAGAGAGAAACTCTTTCAGCTAGAAAGAGGACTTTCCCTTGTCGTCACTGTAATCAGTGTGGCTATATAGCTAACACCAACAGTTTTATATATCCAGACATATGAGATATGAGTTCCAGCAATACACAGATTGTAGAACGAGGAATGTAGTTTATTTAGCCATGTGCCAGAAATGTAACAGTTTTTATGTTGGGAAAACGAATAGGACATTGAGAGAAAGAATAAGGGAACATGTATATGCTATTAGCAGAGACAATGAAAGTAATGCAATAGCTAGACATGTTATCCATAATGACACAACACATAACTTTACATTTTTAGTTTTGGAGTTAGTTACCCCTACAGAAAGACTAGGAGACATAGGAAATCATATAGAGAAAGAAGAAGGGAAGTGGATCATTAGATTACAGGCAGATAGAGGACATGGGCTGAATGAGAGGGTTTCTTTAAAACCCTTTTTTAAAGATCATGCCCTAAAGCATTGACTAACTGTAATAGAAAATATTATGTATTAGTTATAGTTAATGGTCTTATATGACATTATATATGTCTTAGAACATATTGATTAGAATTTTATTTGTTGTTTATACACGCTTGTTGCATTTTTTAAGCTTTTATTTTGTTTGATGTTATAAAATGTAGTAGTGAGATGCATATGCAAGTGAGGGCACTTTAAATTCTCTAGGATTACTTAGAGAGAATTTCATTGGTTTGTTTTAAATAAGTTATAGTATTTAAATGGAGTTTTATTCAAGCTTTTTGAAAGTCTGATGAAGCGTTTATACAAATGCGAAAGAGCTTACTTGATTTGAAATAAAGGATTATTGGATTTTTATTCTGTGGGTCTGCTTCGATTGGCATGGAGTACCTTACTTTCTTTTTATATTGATTTCTCTTTTTTATTTATTCGGGAACTTTAACAGAAGTGTACTGATGGCATGGGTATGTTTGTTAGGGCATTTTATTTCTCAGATGCACAGCCTTATTAACTTTCATCACAAGTGTTACTGCTACAACTGTTTGTCTTCACACTTTTCTATTATTATTTCAGTGAAATGTAAATATCCTATGTTGTCAGTGACACAGGGGTGTTAGCCTTCTAGGATGACCCACAGACACCTCTAGGGGAATGCTAGCCACAGGTAGAGGTGACTGACAATTGCATAAAAATGAATGTTCTGTGATAAATGTGTACACATGTTTTTGGGACAGTTTCTTTGATAGCAGTTATAACAATTCACTGATGTTTTATTCCTTTGTTTGGTACCAAAATGTCATTTGCCTGTTGCTTTTGGGGTGGGTAGCCAAGTTCCATTTCTCTGTTGGCACAAACAAAATTGTTTCCACAGAGACTTGCTTTGCTATTGTTACGCCCTTTGCTTTGGATCAAACTTTGCTTTCTTTGTGACTGTGATATGTTGCAATCACATAAATCCTTTTTTATATGTCAAAATCTTGAAAGTTTTTTTTGTTTCTCCAGTGGGTAATGTAGAACAACTACTTATGTGCTATATCTAAGCAGGACTTTTATTTATGTGATATTTATGTGTAGTGTCCTTCTTTTGTGCTTTATGTCACCTAGGACTATGGCACCCATGAATCCTAGTCCCTGCAAACCCCCTTCAGTGACTGAAGAGAATGATGTGATTGTACAAGCCTTTCATCAACATGGCACCTTTCTGCTTGAGAGAGGATGTGGGGATATGTCTGGAAGAATGTAAATTTGGCAGCAGATAGTGACCAATGTAAATGATGTTGGGGACAAGGCAGAACATATGATCAGGTCCATCACAGGGCCACCAACATGATTTCATCAGCCTGAAGGAGAGCAGCAGCTGCACTGGCCTGTGGACAGATGGCTACTGGGGGGCTGCTAAAGAGCCACCACTGACACCAAATGAAGAGTTCCTGTCCACTGTCCGGGATCCAGAGAGCTCAGTGGAAGCTGCACACCAACATGTGATTGATGTTGCTGCTGCTGATCAGGGAGAACAAGTATGTCCCAGGAGGAGCATCTAGGTAGGCTTACCTATGTCAATTGTTAAATAGTTCTTGTATATTAAAATATTGACAGCAATGCTTAAGTTTGTTTAACAAAAGTTTTTCTTTTCTTGGGGGGGGGACTAGTTATAGATTGATACAGTTAACAACACGTTCCAGTTCACTACACATGGGCTTGGGGTGGACATGTTGTCCAGGTTTCTGTTAAATGTAGAGGCCCCAAATTGTTTCACCCCATGTTACTCTTACTGTGATGATGGTGTCATTACATTTTGCTTAATTTCTTCCAGGACCATCATCCCTAGGAAGCATGGAGTCATCTGCACATGGTAAAGCAAATATTTTTATTTCAATACTGATGAGCAGTTCACAGAAATATTTGTTTTATCCATATGTGTGATATGGGTACCAGGACTGTGTGTGTATTGCTGTACCATCTGTGATAGTGGCACCAGTGTTAGTTTGTTAAATTGTAGTGTGCAGGTATTCATTTCATTCCTGTGCTTCTTGCTTATTATCACATGTGATCCTGACAGAGGAAGTATATGACTCTTTACACCTGATGTCAGAGTTTTGGCAGACTCTGATGATGGTGGGCAACAGAGGCACAATAGGGAGGTGCGGAGGTTGTCACTGACACTGAAGTTGACATTCAGCCATCAGCTGTAATTTCATCAGACACAGCCAGTAGGCCTACACAAACCCATTCCAGTGAGCCCTCAGATATTGGACAGGTAGAGGGTGAGGCACTTGATCAGGTTAGTGTGGCTACTGCGGCTTCAGTGCCTGTTGACTCTGGCCACAGCCAAAGTGTGGAATAGGTGCCGTGCAGGAGGGTTGTTAGGGGTGCTCAGAGGAGGCCTGCTGTCCATCCTCCATCTGATCCAGATGTGTCTTTCCATGCCACTTGAAATATGTTTAGGGCTGTCATGGAGGTGCAGGCATGTTCCAATAGGACCTCAAAGGAAATTATTAGGGTTGTCCTAGGATTAGGCAAATAGCCTAGTACCTACCTATGAACCTATGTAGATGTGGCACAGGCTGACATGCATGACTGCTTCCATTGTTTTGCTGAGTCAATGGATCAGATGAATGACACATTGGAATGGGCAAGGTCTGTGATGGAATGTCTTCTGAGAGGGGGGCAGTATCTATGTGGGCATAGGTCATCCACATCATCTGATGTTAGCTGATGTGGCCATGTCTGATCACATTCCCATAGTGGCACTACTTCCACTGCTCCATCAGTGGTTGAGGTGTCCACACCTAGATGTGGTAGGCCATGGGGTTATGGTCCTGGGAGTACTTGTGAGGAGAGCTCATCCAGCAGACATCAGTCATGTGCAGGTAACAACAGCACATCTGACCATAGGCATGGATGTGCCAGTGCAACTCCTGGCAGAGCCAGTTCTTGTGGTCGGTACGACAATGATGAACTGCCACCTGTACCGTGCATAGCTCACACCTGTCTGATGTCACACCTGTCTGAAATACCAATCTAGCACAGAGCTTGTCTCTGTTCATGCAGTCACTTGCACACAATTTCACCTGGAGTGCCTATACAGAAACACATGTATAATGATAACCTGGGTCAGTTGTGAGGCTTAAAGCTCATTCTGTCTCAGTGGCCATTTGATACTTTATCCAATATCTGCTTATTTGTCTTTCACAGACACTCACTTACCTTTTGTGTCAGCCTAGGCTTCCTGCCCCCCCCCCCCACAGCACCCTGTGCAAATGATAACTGTGCCATATCCTTGTTTTCTATGTTTTGGATTCAGGGATACATACGTTTTGTGTCTAATGCTTAGGGTGCATAGCTGACCTAGTGCTTAGAATATCTGTGTTTTTGATGCTGTTTTCCTAATTGTACTGTTTTCTTATAGTTTTTTTTCGGATCTATATTAGCGTATCAAATGGACTAAATAGCAAAAGCTATTTAGTCGATCCAATACTGTCGAAATGGCAAAATAGCGAAGACAGAGAACATTGAATTTTTTCCCAGGGAAAAAATTCGGTGGGCCATCTTCAGGACTTTGCCATTTCCTCCACTATGGTATGATCTCGGAGTTGGTATATTTAAGTAGGGGGGGGGGTGAAGCCCCCCACTTATCTTTCTGTTTAATTTTTTTTTTTTTTGTGGAGCAGCAAATTTTTTCCCTGGGAAAAAATTTGGTGTTCCATATGTTCGATATTTTGTGGTTTAGACATTATCAGTATGATGAAATAGCGTTCGTTATTTTCATCATATAAGGTAATATAGACGTATTTTTTCTGTAGAAGAAGTTTTTTTTTTATTAAGATTCATTAACAAGTAACATAAATATATTCAGTTAATAAAGTATTTTCTTTTTCTAAAAATCACATCATTTTTTTAATGTAACGTGAAATTTATTCTAGAAATAGCAGGAGGCACTGCATTTGTAAACAAAGCACTGAAGTGCAAAGTTGTTTGCCAGCAGCAACCTCTACATTTTGGGTTGCCATCTGTCTGTTTTTTGACCGGATTGTCCGGTTTTCTGAGAAATTGTCTGGTTACAAATATCATTAAAAACTGGACACGTGAAGTCTGGGTTTTGTGCCACCATGAGCGAATGCACTGCCCGCCCTCCCACTTTTACAGCTGTAGGCAGCAGGTAACATTGATTGCAGTATTAGCGTCGTCTTCTCCTTTAAGGAGAATCATGTGTGCGCATGCTTACAACACCAGCCTGGAACTAAATCTAATTTGCAGTCGCGCCAAATTTTAAGCTAGCAGTTCTGAATAGGTGGCTAAGTCCATGTGGCAGGTAGGAGGAGCAAAAGTAAGCACTGACAGTACTTCACAGTCCAGTGAGTCAACAGATACATTTTTCATTTTTTTTCAGTAGGTAATTTAGGTAAATAGTTCATAGATACTTCCACAGCAAGTGTAACCAAAAGACAGTGAAACAAGACACTTAAACCAGTGTTTATCAGACGATTATTGCTATGCTGTTTGCCTTTATTGAGTTATCACTTGTGACATTATAGGCATTTATATAAAAGTAATCAGCTGTATTAAGTTAAAATTGGCAAACATTAAGCTTCACATATGTTGGTGTATGTTATGTAATCCCAGCAGCATTACATAAATTATTCAATTCCTCCTGCCCCCTTTTAAATAGGGTTAGCACATGTCCCTCTTTGGGCAGATGTGTCCTACATAAAAACCTTTAAAAATCACAAATGTCCTGAGATTTTAGGACAAAAACTAAAACAGTAATTTGAAACACCTACATGTTATGTGAAACAGCACAAGTAAGTGCAGGAGAAAAAGGGGAAAATTCCTGCCAGTGAACCTGGTTTTGTCAATGGCCATTTGAATAGCCGTTTAGATTTTTGTGCATTTTCTTGCCATTTATTAGGTCCAAATCATCTTCTTAAAATTATGACGTGAAGTCCTGAGATAGATACGTGAGGTGAAGCTTATGATGCACAGGACTGGACTGCACTACTAAGATCTGTGGAAGTCCAGTGTAAACAGTAGGTGTACTGGATGGCACAGAAATAACAAAGACAAAATATTCCAGCAGTGAGGTTGTTACTGAACCACACTACACACACACACACACACACACACACACACACACACACACACACACACACACACACACACACACACACACTCGTTAGCAAACAAATGGCAAAGACAGGGAGTATACCGATTTCTGAGTAGATAATTACAATAAATTATGCTACAGCACTCACTGTCTTTGCAATTTGTTTGCTAACCTGCTGCAAAATACTTACCAAGTATTTTGCATAAATTGTTGTCTGTAGACAGCTTTTCCATTAGCATTCACTAGAATGAAATGTTGACCCTCCATTGTGGATCCATTATGGCTTAAATGTTATGCCCACTGATTTACTGGCATTCCAAAATTATTTCCTTTGGTAGCAGTGCTGTAGCATTGAGATCAGATTGACCAGTAAATGCAGTTTCATCATTATTGGGTCATACACTTTGTTTCATTGCTTACTGGAAAAATGTTCAAAACTCCAACTTTAAAACACACTCTAACAGGTGGTGCTTTATTATACAAGGATCTACAATCAGGAAGGTGGATCAAAGAACACATCCATGCTTGCATGGCCATAAAAATGTGTTCAGAGACTGGATTAGTTGTCAAGACTAGCTCTGAATAGGTTTCCCTACAAGTTTGCTAAGGAAAACTGGCCATTTTATGAATGGCCAAATCTCTTTGCCCAACACGGTTCAGTTTCTGAATGAAAATTCGGCAAACTGAGCTGTGTGCAGGAAGTAGGAGGTACAATGAGAAAGAAGTAGAAGGATGGAGGAGGTTACTAGGGAGCATGGGGAGGAGTTAAGCTGTGCAGGAAGTAGGAGGTACAATAAGGAAGAAGCAGAAGGATGGAGGAGGTTACTACGGAGCAAGAGGAGGAGTTAAGGAGTGCAGGAAGGAGGCGGTACAATGAGGAAGAAGTAGAAGGATGGAAGAGATTACTAGGGAGCAAGGGGAGGGGTTAAGCTGTGCAGGAAGTAGGAGGTACAATGAGGAAGAAGCAGAAGGATGGAGGAGGTTACTAGGGAGCAAGAGGAGGAGTTAAGGAGTGCAGGAAGGAGGCGGTACAATGAGGAAGCAGAAGGATGGAGGAGGTTACTATGGAGCAAGAAGAGGAGTTAAGGAGTGAGAGTGAAAAAAAAGACATCTAACATGGCACCTAACCACCAGTGGAATCTGGGGAGATGCTTTAGATACTGATTAATGTGAAAGAACAACTCGTAAGAAGCCAATGGGCCTGCTTATTTACATTTTTATAGCACATTGCTCTTGTACAAGGAACACTTTTTAAAATATTAGCAATGTTAACCTGAGAAGTTGACAGAATCACTGGATGTGAGCTGCACCTATCTCTTTGGCATGTACCTGACCAGACACACACAACAGCTGGAACATATTTAAAGCTTCTTTACTAGAAGAATCCAGTATCTAAATGCATTGTCTTATACAGATCACCTTAAAGCGCTATCACTATACCAGGTCTCCTACAGGTTACTGACAGATGAACTATGTCTGGGATACAAAAAAATCCTTGGATTCAGCACTGATGGACCTTTTGGACATCCACAAAATGAACAGTATCAGAACCATTAGATCCAAGGATTTAAATTTTGCTTGTGACATAAATAGGCCATGTTGATGAGACACAAATGTGTCTCAGAGGGTCCCCATGCGCTGGAACAAGCTTCCCATCCATGTGAAGCAGAGTCCATCCATCCCTAGTACACACACACACACACACACACACACACACACACACACACACACACACACGCGCACACACACACACACACACACACACACACACACACACACTCACACACACACACACACACACACACACACACACACACACACACACACACACACACACACACACACACACACACACACACACACACACACACACACACACACACACACACACACACAGACACACACGCGTGCGCAATAAAATAACAGCAATACAGCAATGTGGGAAAATGTGAGAAACAGATGTGGTCAGCTGAAAACCAGGTTTTACTTTGTTCTCAGTAGGTGTCTGTCATTAAAAGTTAAGACTTTAAGTGATGCAAAGCTGCACATGGCTCCAGGGACTATCATAGTCATGTGTATTTGTTTATTAAGTCCATTTACAGAGAACTCAGCAATACGTTTCAAGTGTTTCGACTGCATCCAGCGCCATCCAAGGTAAGAATATTTTCGTGATTTACTGCACCTGCACTTGCTTTATTTTGTGATCACTATCGTTTTCCATCATTATTAGAGCTTTTATTTATATGGCAAAAATAGTAATTTCTCTTTTTGTTGGCTTTTCTAGTTCTGGTTGCCTCCAAATCAGCTTGCAGAAGGGTGAATTAGCCACTGACATAATTAATTGTTTGTTGTTTAATCTCCACTTGAGATACTTTTGCTGTGCTTTTACATTAAGAAATTCTAGGATCATCCATCTTGTGTGAGAAAGTATTTACCTGGTCTCTTTAAGTAGGAATCACTCCAGAGAGTTCAAAGTGTGGTGTTTATTTGTTAGAGGGCCTAGGAGTCAGTTTTTAAGCTTCTTCATCTTTGCTATAAATCAGGCAAGTTTGCCTTGCAAAGGGGTGAATTATCCATGGACCTATTTGTTTGTTGTTTATTCTGTACTTGAGAAATGCATTTGCTGTGCTTTTACATTAAGAAATTCCAGGACCATCCATCTTGTGTCAGAAGCTTTTTTTTCTGCAGGCTAGTTTACACAGAGTTGCCTCTTGAACAGTGATGGTTATCAGTACTTTGTAAAATAGCAAATGCCTAGACAGTAAAATGTCCCTATAAAGTTAGGATTATGTCTGACACCTGTTAAATGTTGTGGCATTTGGAATTAAGCTTACAGCAGCTAGCTTGCACATCAAATAGTACAACAATAGCCTACCATTATATAAAATCTGCCCTTAACCCCAGAAACTACCCTAGGAGACCTCTGTTAAAACCCAATCCTAAATCCTAACAGCCTAACCTCTTATGGGACTGGATAACATGGATATACAATTTTCAAATGTATCTGTGGCCAGCTTGGTGCATTTGGGCATTCTAAGGCAATATAAATAAGAAACCGACAGGCTGCAGAGACTCCAACAGTTACAACAGCCAGTAAACGTGCAGTAAAATGCAAAACAGTACAAAAACAGTGCATTAGTGCTTTTGTTTATTAATTATAAACTTTTTCAGATAAAACCACATTGTTTGAACTCCATTTAACTAGCAATGATAAAAAATGAATGAGCAGCACAGCCAAGTACTAAAATATTTATTAGGGTAAGCGGTTTAATGTAAAAACACTTCTTCACACCAAGTTCGCAATACAACTCAATAAAACACCTTTTTATAATAAAACACATTAAACAAACAAAATTAACTGTTACTATAGTACTTCATCAAAGCTTCAATTTACATGAGGGCAGATATGGCTTTAAAGGAACACTTTCATTCAATCCAAAGTCTCTATCTGCTTGTAAATTAATGATCCATTTTAACTCATTGATCTCAGTCTTATTCACCACACTACCCCCATAATATTTATATTAGTTAATTGTAGTGCCCTAAAAGAAAAACTGGGTCCATTAAACTTAGAACTATGCTTACTCAAGGCATTCATTTGAACTTGTTTTTCCATTTAAATAGCAATAGGTAAAAAGTCACATTGTAAAATAAAATCACACGATAAAAAGTCACAAGATAGAAATCACATGATCACCTGGTTGCAAAGCTCTAGGCAAAGCAAAACATTTAAAGTGACAAAACATATTTTAAAAACAAAATAAGACAGATAGAAAACATTTTACTGCATGTTTACTGGCTGTTGTACTTGTCAGAGTCTCTGTGGCCTGCGGGTTTCTTTTTTGCTTTTTTTGGTTTCAAGAGTTTGTTTGCTGCTATGGCTGCAGGAGGACTTCAGACTTTTTTTCTGAACTGGATATTTCAGCCTTGCAAACCTCAGTTGAAGATTTAACTCTGCTTATCCAACAGCTTTCTCAACATTTTGAACATCTTTCTTCCACTATTTCCCCTCTTTTGGAGGAGAGGGGGTGTGTTCCAGTTGCCAAGTCTCTTTCTAGGCTACCTACTGCTTCTTCCAATTCAAACCTGAGAGGGTTTATGGCTGTAACATCTATCACTGACAGCAGTAATGTAAGGAATAACACTTTGAATGACTTTCCTCCTTTAAAGGATTGGTTGCAAGGTGATTTTCCTTTCTCAGGTTCAAAACCACAAAATAATCCTACCATTGTTTGTAGGCTAAGTGAATTTGACAAGTTCCTGAAATAAAAAAAAAAAAAACTACAGCTTGAAAATGCTTTTTTAACTGAATGTGTTAAAGAGAACTGAGTCCTGAAGGGTTTACACATATGTCGTTACCCTACGTACTTAGTAAAAGACTCCTCCTTGCATCAGGATTTACTGACACTTTTACCTAAAATATTATACGTAACACAAGCCCTTATACTTCCACGAGGAAAGAAAATCTGTAAAGAAATCACTTCAACTCTGATGAAATTCCTATGGTACCCCAAAAGAAATAGAGTGGCATATTCTCATCATATCAGAAAATAGGAACACGGGGGTGGGGGTGGGGTAAAATTCCCAGAGACTGAAACTTATATAAAGGCGTCTATAATTAAAATAGTGATGAACAGGATATATTCCAGATACTCTTCCAGTTGGAAACAGTTACACTCCATTATACTAATGAATGAAAATTGTTTATCAAAGAATGTTTTGGTAACTGACAAAGATAACAAGATATGGCACTATTTAAGTTTAAATTTACAGTATAGTACAATAAAATTAACTACACTAACACTGATAAACAATATTTTTGATGTGTTTAGAAAATTCATTAACACAAACTTAGATATAAAACTGTGGCATATATTTTTAATACCATTTACTATTACAAGGGAATTTCCCTGATAAAACACATAGAGAGATTTTTGGTTTATGGGAAAATAATAACCTATTTTGTTGGTTGCAATGTACTGAAAACCAACAAGATTTGAACACACAAATTATATTGTCAACTTATGGCCTATCCCCTAATGACTGGTTGGTTCTTCAGACTGTCACCGCATACTCTAAGGATCTGCGTAGAATAATACATAACTCATCCTTCAAAACCGTACCAAAAATTATAAACTGGATTTTTGGAATTCTATATAATAATATCAGTGTTGAGAATGAATTATCATATCTATATAACACTTTAATTGTCTATAAGACAGCTCCTAAAGATTCTTACTGACAATATCTAACTAAAGGGTTTCAAGTATCATTATCAATGGAAGGCAAAGCAAACATTTTATTTTCAGTTAAACTAACTTCTTTACTCACAATTCTGGAGGATTTTTCATTGGAAATTTCTACACAGATCCTTTTTGACACCTGGGAAACTCTCAGAAATGAACCCTTGAAACAGGAAGTTATGTTGGAGATGTCATCTGTCCACTAATGCTGACTGGTCTCATATTTTTTATGACTGTACTAATATTAAACAATATTGGAATGAGATTAACACATTTCTTCAAGCTATCTATACTGCTATATTTGTTTTGACAAAGTCTTTAATTTTATTGAATGTTGTTAATAGTGATAATATGAAGAAAGATGACCTGTAGTTGTTGTGGACAATTCTAGCAATAGCCAGAAAATGTATAACTAGAAGATGTAACTCTATTGTAGCACCCACAATGGAGGAATTCCTATCATCACTGAAGAAATGCATACTAATGGAGAGAAGAACTAAAGACTTAAGAACTTTTCCTAATCCATTGGTTAATAGTCCATGGAGGAAAGTTTTGAATTTGATTGATACCCTACATATGGAACCAAACTTTTCCTAACTATCATAGTTTATATATTAAAAATAAAAACATAGTGGTGGAAACCAAGTGGTAAGCACTCCGTTGCTAAAATAAAGATAAAATACTAAAAAATAATAAAGGACAGCAATGGATGAAGCCAGGCAATATTAAAGTCTCAAATCCATGTAAAATAGAGACAATTCGAATCACAGTTCAACTTGTAGATACAGAAAAACAGCTGAGCTCAAAACCATAAAAACTCCTTTATTGCAGTCGACCATAGGTAAGCGCTTTCACAATACAGCTTTATCAGACCATTAAACAACTACTAAAACAACCCCGTATGTAAACTAACATGAATTAAACAATTAAACAATTATCTAATCACCTCAAGTAAACCATCAATTTAAACTACAAAGGGAAAATAAAACAGCAAAATATACATTCCTCTATGCAAATAAAACAGTGCGATACGTATATATATATATATATATATATATATATATATATATATATATATATATATATATATATATACACCTATTAAAATGTATATGTTATGTAAAAACATATATATATATATATATATACGCATTTAAAAAACAATTTAAATCAAATAATTTATGTAACCTTTTTTTTCAAATCAGGCTTGATAGAAGCCCTTTCATTTAACCCCCTACCCCTATCAGCATGGAGCATAATAATCCAGCAAGCTTCCCTATGCTTAGTATGTGTACATAAATCACCACCCCTGGCACTGGGATTAAAGGTTTCAATTACCCTAAAACTAAAGGTATGAGATACATCAGTCTCTATAACATGTTTTGAAAGTGCATTATGTACAGAACCCTTCCTAATGTGATATAAATGTTCCCGCATCCTATCACGTAGGACCCTGTTGGTTTTACCAACATAGAAGGAGTGGCAGATTATACACTCAGCCAAATATATCACATGGGGCGTCATGCAATCAGCAGATGCATGGAAAATAAACTCCTTGCATAGATTGGGATGAAAAAAAGATGCATTGGTATTAATACAGGTACAGAAACTGCAATTACCACAAGGTGAAGTCAGACCAGGATATGGAGTAACATTATTATTATGATTTTTCTCATAACATAGGAGTCTTTTTAAGTTCTTACAATTCCTGAAACGAAATGTAGGTTTATCACCCACAACCCTGCGTACATCATTATCCACTTGCAAAACAGACCAAAATTGACTAAACAACTGTGTAACATCCTTACAATCACTGGTATAAAATAAAGGAGCTTTAACTTCTGGGGGAGGGGTCCTATCCTCAGACCCAACACAAATGTCCGGTACTGGTCCAAAATATGGACATGCTGTGGTCAGTCTCAATGAACCTAAGTCCGACCACAGCCTATCAATCTCAGATGAAGTATAACCTCATGCCAACAACTTACTACCTAGGTTCTCAATCTCATTTAAAAAAATAGACATAGTAGGGTTCAACCTAGAGGCCCTTATCCCCTGACCCCTAATCAGGTTCCTAAAAATATAGCCCGGATGCATGCTAGATCTAAAAAGAAATGCATTTCTGTGGCAGGTCTTACGATACACACCAGTGTTAATAATATTACCTGGAAGCTTTTCAATGTAAAGGTCTAAGAACTCAATATGATCAAATGACCAGTTAAAAGTGAACTTCAAGCAATCCGTTAAATTATTCATCATATCATGGAAAGCTATCAAACCATCAACAGGGCCCCCCCACAACAAAAACAAATCATCAACGAAACATCAATAGAACAATACATATTCTTTAAAACCCTGGGTGGGGAACAAACTGTTATTCTCCCAGTGTGCTAAAAACATATTGGCGTAGCTATTGGCACAAGAAGTGCTCATAGTTATGCCATGTTTCTGAAGGTACATATCACCATTAAAGGTGAAAACATTGTTTTCAAGCACCATCTCTAAAAAACAGTAAGTTAAGTCTACTTGTACAGGAGTATAATCACTGTGTAACAAAAGATAGTCATGTATAAACTGAATTCCCAACCCATTTGGTATCATCATGAATAGAGACTGAACGTCAAAAGTAACAAAAATGACATTTCCAATATTAGAAATGGTGGAAGTGCATTGGTAAAGATCTAATAGAAACTGTTTCGAATCCCTCAAAACCACAAGATTCAAGTTAATAACTGGTCTTAATGCCTTCTCAACATACAAAGAAAGTGGCTCTGTAACCCAGCCACTACCTGCTACTATCGGTCTCATAGGTGGATCAGTGGCATGTTTATGAACCTTGGGGAGGCCTTGTATAAGGGGAAATTAATGGATTAACTACATTCAGAAAAGCAAAAACATCTTCTGTAACAAGCTTGGTGGAAGAAATATCTGAAATACACCGATTGACTGAAGACATCACTCTATGTACATCCTCTACTGTAATTCTCTCATAGAAGGTGTCATCGCTCAACATTGAGCGCATGGACTGCTCATAATGTGACCTATCCATCAACACTATTAGGCCTCCCTTGTCTGCTGGCCGAGTCACTATGTGATCATTATCTTGTAGGGCTCTCAATGCCCCTCTCTCAGCATATGAAAGGTTATTCTTATGATGTGTATGACAATCATCACGTGTGTCATAGTAATTAAATACTTGATCCTCAGTCAATTTTAAATAAGCTTCAACCAAAGGATGGTTGTTGGGTACATAGCTACTCAATTTCCTAAGGCTTGAGGGGCCATACACTCCAACATCAGTAGAATACACATTAACAGCATCTCCAAAATTAAACGTAACATAATATTTCTACAAGACACTCTCAAGTTTAAAATAGTATCAGAGAACTTGCTCCTACAGGCAGGAATAAAACTCAAACCTTTAACAAGAACTCGTTTCTCAACTTGAGAAAGTACATATGTAGAAATATTCAGTATTAATGAGTCCGGGCCCTCCCCCACATTTTCTTCAGGGTGTGTGACTGGCTCTGGTCTCCGGATAGTTTGCGTTTTTGACGCCCTCTGCTCATTGATCTTGGGCACCCTCCCCCTCTTTCTGACCGTACTGGTAGGGGAAAAGGGAGGTCATCCGCACTTCCACTCCTCAAAACCTATAGAGAGTCAACATCAGTTAAAACAGTGCCCCGCCATTTAGGTCTAACAACTCTCTCAGATCTATCAGAACCATCAACACTATGATTATTGTTGATGGTAACCTGGGGGTATAAATCTCTAACTAATTGTGCTTCTACAGGTGTTTGACCAATCGTTCCCATACCAGGGACCTGAGCTGATGTTACAGATACATTGGTCCGATGGGTGCTACCTGCACTACTACTCAAAACAGTGTCGCTACCATGTTTGTTATTAGAGAAAGCAACATTTGCATTACCAATACAAGGGGCAATAGCATCAACATCAACACTGCCCCTATTTGACTGCTAACAGTCATACTTATTACTTAAAACAGGTCGCTCAGTCTCCACATGTCCCTGAATACCAGCCACAGTATCACTGACACCATTAACCCATGTTAGGGGACTAACAGTGTCGTGTCCATCCATACGCTGTCCACTGCATGGTCACATAAAAACGTGGCCTGTCCTAAAATCATTAATATCATGCAAAAGTTTGGATTTCTTTTGATAAACAAGCTTCCTCTCAAAGGCGACAATGTCATCCAACAAACTTTCAAACAGTGGATTTAAAGCATTCACACTATAGTCACTAAGAAGGGCCTCCTGCCTCTCCTGTAGAGAGTCCCTCAATTTCTCCTCTTCAGGACGAAAATAGTCAATTAACAAGCACATGTAACTGGCGCTTACCTCTAAATTCAGTTTCTGCCACCGAACGAGTAGATCTGGATTTTGTGCACCTTGATATTGGAATGAGATTAACACATTTCTTCAAGCTATCTATACTGATATATTTGTTTTGACAAAGTCTTTAATTTTATTGAATGTTGTTAATAGTAATAATATGAAGAAAGATGGCCTGTACTTGTTGTGGACAATGTTAGCAACAGCCAGAAAATGTATAACTAGAAGATGGAACTCTAATGTAGCACCCACAATGGAGGAATTCCTATCATCACTGAAGAAATGCAAACTAATGGAGAAAAGAACTAAAGAGTTAAGAACTTTTCCTAAGTCATTGGGTAATAGTCCATGGAGGAAAGTTTTGAATTTGATTGATACCCTACTGGTGGAACCAAACTCTTCCTAACTATCATAGTTTATACATTAACTTATTATTTAACTACAGATGTTTTTATCTGAATCCTTTTTGTCAGGCTAAATGTAAATACTGTAAATAGTTATTGAATGTTATGAATGTATTAAATTATTGTGTTATTTCATCAAAATAAAAATCATTTGAGAAAAAAAAGGATTTACTGACTCTTTTTGATTAGCAAGGGTGTGAAAATATGCAACTATTAATTTGTCATAAAAACAAATTTATGGAAGAGTTAAATTCTGTTACTAACAAGCTTCATAATTTGATTATACATGATCTATCATTCGACCAATACAGATTTGATTATTGTTGTATTTTCAAGATTATAGATAAGCAGCTTTCTGTTATTAAAAACAGGAAAATTAGGAAACTTGAAAGGGATTTGCAAGCTTACCAGAACCATACAGCCTATCCTGCACCAGTTTCCCAGTCTTGGGGTAACTCCAATCCATCTTTATATGGTGCAATCTATGACAACCGACTTCAAGGTGGTTATTTGGGTGAAACTGAACCATTTGGACCTACCAATAATGTCAACTCATATGATGCTGACGGGATGACCCTTTAGATGTTACACTCCCCTGAGGATTGGAATGCTTGAGGGCCAAGCAGAATGCAAATCAGTCATATTATCTAAAACAGGTACACCCACTGCAGAGGGCCCAATCACATTGGCACACCAACAGACATCAGAACAACAACCAGAAGTAAGTAAAAATTTTGTTTCTACTGAACCTAGTCATGGTATTTTTTGTAAGATCACTAAGAACTCTAAAGGTGACTTTACAGTGTATAATTATCCTTCTTGTGAAATAACCACTGACATTGCTAACCTTATCAAGTGTTGGATGACCTTTGTGCCTGGTAAACATGCTAGTTTACCCTATCTTTTGATAGACTTTATACTCTAACAACAGTATGACCACTACTGACCCCCTCAGAATTTCCAGCACATTTAACCCCCCTGTACATTCTACAATTTCTTGCTTTGAAAAGATGTGTGAGCTTAATTTTCGTAGTGCTCTTTCCACCACTAAGAGACATTTTGGAGGCAATAATAATTTAACATTTACTGATATTCCGTTGTTGCTTCACAAATTAATCTGGTGATGGAGAGCCCACAGTATTTTAACAAATGCATGAGATGCTCTTAGGTGATGCTCATTTTCGGGTCTCACTCAATGAACTTAATACAGTATATAAAAGAAGGAGAGAGGCATTAAATTATCTGTTCACTGATTGACAAATTGATTTACATGAATTTAACATTTCGAATTTAGAGTACCAACTATTTTTGGACTTCAAAAAATTCATAAGAGCATAATTTCACCACCGATGAAACTGATTGTTGACACAAGGGGCTCCATCACCCACCCATGTGCTAAATTTCTTGATGAGAAACTGAAACACCTTGTTCTGAGTGAGGAACATATCTGTAAAGATTTGTGGCACTTTTTTTAGAAAAAATGAACCGTACATTGACAGTTACATCACTTTTGAAACACTTTTAGAAATTGTGTTAAAAAACAACTTTTTAATTTTTGACAAAAAATGTTTTTCTTCAAAGTTCAGGTGTGGGTATGGGTTCTTCCTACGGTGCATTGTTTGCAAATGTTTCCATGATCAAGTGGGAATACACTCACTTGTTTGCATCTGATTTTTTGAAATCCTCTAAACTCTATCTGCATTTCCTGGATGATATCTTTATTGTTTGGGATGTTGACAGTAATTTATTTCAGGAATTTCTCATCGATATTAATTAGAGCACTGAATTCCTTAAATTCTCTTTTGTGGCAGATAACGATGGTATTGCTTTTTTGGACATTTGGCTTTCTAAGGATTCCATCAACAAAAAATTTGAAAGCAAAATTTACAGGAAACCTACCTTTTCAAACATGCACCTGCATTATACCAGCTCCCACCCTCATTACCAGAAGCGTGGTGTTGTTATGGGAGAGTTTGTTAGAGCTGCACGCATGGTTTGAGACTTCAAATTTTTCTTAGATGAATGTGAGCACATTAAACATATGTTGTTAACGAGAGCATCATGTGCGATTTGTTGATTCACTGATGTATGAGGTGATCAACAAAACAGAGTGTGGCCATTTTAAATCCATTTTACAGCATGCCCACCCTCAGGAACCTGCCAGTACTCCTGCTACTACTGTGGAGTTGATTGACCAGAGCGTAATTTTGTATAACAACATTAATTCCTGTACTGGCCCTTCCAACAATGCTTGCAGGACTAATCCAGTTATGATCAATTCAATTATTACCCAGTACAACCTGAACAGCAACCTCATTAGAGATATTCTTTTTAAACATTGGGCTATTTTGAAGGATGATAGCCAGATTGCTGGCAATTTGGGTGAAAAACCTCTGATTACCTTCAGGAAAGGACAGAATTTTAAGTACTTGGTTGAGCATTTTGACACTCATAGCATGAAAATGATCTTACATATTTTCCAATGTCTAAGTGTGGGAGCTGCTCTATGTGTAAATTTATTCTTTGTTTTGAGCAAGTTAATGTTAATGATTTTAAGTTTAAGATGAAAGAAGCGTGTAACTGCCTTATCAAGGGTGCTGTTTATGCTGTTTGTGTGACTGCTGTTTAGCCTATTATATAGGCAAAACTGAACGCTGTTTTAAAGATCATATATGAGAACATAACAATGATATTAAGCACAAAAAAAAAGAAAGAAATGCTTTAACTAGACACACTAGCGCCTTTCCTGGACACACCTTTAAGTTTGTGGTTATAGAGAGGGTTGCAATGGATCTGCATCGTGGTCCCTGGCAGCTACTTTTAGAAAAATGTGAATTGTATTGGCAACTGCAATTAATTGCTGGCAGGTGGCCAGGGCTTAATGGTTTACATCTATTTCCTGTTTATTAAAGCTGAAGGCTTTAGAGAGGTAGTTTTATTTAAATGTTATTTAAAGCTCATTTAAGAAATATTAAAAGTTTTTTATCTGTCTTATCTGTTTTTTAAAATGTGTTTTGTCACTTTAAAGTTTTTGCTTTGCCTAGAGCTTGGCAACCAGGTGATCATGTGATTTCTATCATGTGATTTTATTTTATCATGTAAACTTTTTACCTGCTGCTATTTAAAAGGAGTTCAAACAATCTGAAGACATTTATATTTAATAAATGAAAGTGCGGATCCACTGTTTTTGGACTGTTTTGCATTTTACTGCACGTTTACTGGCTGTTGTAACTGTTGGAGTCTCTGTGCCCTATGGGTTTCTTATTTTTATTGTTTTTTTGCTTTTTGGTTTAAATTCTAAGGCAATATAACAATTGTCTCATATTCCCAGCCAAACAGTTAAACGTTAAAGAAAATAACACGGTATGTAAGAGATGTAAATACGCAACTTCCTTGGAGGCAAAAATCTGACATACATATGAGGTTGTCAGGAATACCCACACTACATCCCTCACACACATTGTTCACCACACACACAGATTGTTTGATGCTGTGGCTCTTAAAAGACCTCCAAAGCCACCTAACAGCAACACTGCTCATCCACAATCACTAAAACACACACCAAAAGCAACATTTATGTATTTATTTAGCATTTGTTTACTGGGAAAGTCTGACTGGGGCAGAGCCCATTTTCAGTGGAGGCCCAGGGAGAAACACTTCAGAAGCATGTCTTTGGAGAGTGAGAGTAAATCGGAGCACCTGGAGGAAACCCATATGAATGCAGGGAGGACATGCAGACTCTGCACAGAAGGCACCCCAGCTGAGAACCAAACAGGAGAACCTCTTCCTGTGAGGCGACAGTGCTAAACCCTGCACCACTACACCACCCATCAAACATCTCACATAAGACTACACCCAATGGTCCCCCAAGAGCAAAGCCGATGAGGCAAGCTTGTCATTGGGGACTCCATTGTGTGACACACAGATGCCCCACTCACCAGGTTAGACAAGGAGAAAATATAGGTTAGTTGCCTATCTGGAACCACAATCCACAAAATCATGCATGCACTCAAGTCACTGTGCACTCCAAGTGCCAGTAATATTCTACCATAATCGATGTGGGTGTAAATGACCTGAGACCTATCTCACTGGATTATATGAAAAGAGACATAATGGTTCTCTTGGAATATGCAGTAAAAAATCCAAGGCCTGGAAATGTTGAGGTAAAATACAGCATTTATTCCAAACAGGAAAAAAAATCACAAAGCTTTCAGGACCAACCCTTCATCAGTGGGTAATAAAAGAGATCCACACTGATGAAGGGTTGATCCCAAAAATTTTGTGATTTTATTTCCTGTTTGGAATAAACGCTGTATTTTACTTCGTTTCCAGGCCTTGGATTTTTTTACTACTGTTTTGTATTTGTATCCTGCTTGGTTTACCTTTGTGCTGTCCCTGTTTCTTTGGTTTCTTGGAATACAGCACAGTTAGGTATGAGCAGCATTCTACCTTCACCAAGAATGAAGCCACAGTATAAACATAAAATCATTTATTTTATTAATTGGTTTAGTTGCTGATGTCACTTCAGGTGGGTCGAATACCTGTCAGCATGAGAGGACATGGTCAACAAACCACATGGCTTTGCCAAGGATGGACTGCACCTACCCCCCCCCCCCCAAGCTTTCAGATAATAGCTAAAACTTTATCCACCCTCTTATAGGCTTTGTTAGGCAATACCAAAAAGAAAAAAAAACTACCAAAATAGTGAAAAAGTCTCCAAACAACCTTAAGATGTTACAGCTCAGTGGTAGGAGCCTAAATAAAAAAATCCACACCCTTCAAGCCCTCCTCACTCTGGTGAAAGTAGACATCTGTGCCATGGCCAAGACTTGGTTTAAAGCTGTAGAAAGTACTACGGCAGTGCAAGGTTACATAGTATTCCACATATTTTGACCAACAACAGCACAGACTGGGGTCAAAGGTGGACGTGTCTTGATCTACATTAGTAACATGTTTATCTCTAGTTTGTTAAACAGGGTGATACCATGGAGCTCATCCATGTGCAAGTCACCACAGATAAGGTCCCTCGCTATATCATGGCTAGCTACAGGTCACCATCTATGCCCCTACAGTCTCATGACTCTTACCTAAACCTACTAGAGTAGCTGGAGCTCATCCATGTGCAAGTCACCACAGATAAGGTCCCTGCTATCGCTACAGGTCACCATCTATGCCCCTACAGTCTCATGACTCTTACCTAAACCTACTAGAGTAGCTGGAGCTCATCCATGTGCAAGTCACCACAGATAAGGTCCCTCGCTATATCATGGCTAGCTACAGGTCACCACAGTCTCATGACTCTTACCTAAACCTACTAGAGTAGCTGGAGCTCATCCATGTGCAAGTCACCACAGATAAGGTCCCTCGCTATATCAGGGCTATCTCATGACTCTTACCTAAACCTACTAGAGTAGCTGGAGCTCATCCATGTGCAAGTCACCACAGATAAGGTCCCTCGCTATATCATGGCTAGCTACAGGTCACCATCTATGCCCCTACAGTCTCATGACTCTTACCTAAACCTACTAGAGTAGCTGGAGCTCATCCATGTGCAAGTCACCACAGATAAGGTCCCTCGCTATATCAGGGCTAGCTACAGGTCACCATCTATGCCCCTACAGTCTCATGACTCTTACCTAAACCTACTAGAGTAGCTGGAGCTCATCCATGTGCAAGTCACCACAGATAAGGTCCCTCGCTATATCAGGGCTAGCTACAGGTCACCTTCTATGCCCCTACAGTCTCATGACTCTTACCTAAACCTACTAGAGTAGCTGGAGCTCATCCATGTGCAAGTCACCACAGATAGGTCACCATCTATGCCCTACAACTAGAGTAGCTGGAGCTCATCCATGTGCAAGTCACCACAGATAAGGTCCCTCGCTATATCAGGGCTAGCTACAGGTCACCATCTATGCCCCTACAGTCTCATGACTCTTACCTAAACCTACTAGAGTAGCTGGAGCTCATCCATGTGCAAGTCACCACAGATAAGGTCCCTCGCTATATCAGGGCTAGCTACAGGTCACCATCTATGCCCCTACAGTCTCATGACTCTTACCTAAACCTACTAGAGTAGCTGGAGCTCATCCATGTGCAAGTCACCACAGATAAGGTCCCTCGCTATATCAGGGCTAGCTACAGGTCACCATCTATGCCCCTACAGTCTCATGACTCTTACCTAAACCTACTAGAGTAGCTGGAGCTCATCCATGTGCAAGTCACCACAGATAAGGTCCCTCGCTATATCAGGGCTAGCTACAGGTCACCATCTATGCCCCTACAGTCTCATGACTCTTACCTAAACCTACTAGAGTAGCTGGAGCCCATCCATGTGCAAGTCACCACAGATAAGGTCCCTCGCTATATCAGGGCTAGCTACAGGTCACCATCTATGCCCCTACAGTCTCATGACTCTTACCTAAACCTACTAGAGTAGCTGGAGCTCATCCATGTGCAAGTCACCACAGATAAGGTCCCTCGCTATATCAGGGCTAGCTACAGGTCACCATCTATGCCCCTACAGTCTCATGACTCTTACCTAAACCTACTAGAGTAGCTGACCTTTCAACCAAACACCCTATTTATGACAGACTTTAATTACCCCTCTATAGACTGGGAAACTTAAATTGCTGCAAACTCATAGGGATAATTCTTCATTTATTTTATTAGCACAAACACCCTGGAACAAACAACCCACACTCCAACCACAGGAGCAAACATACTGGATCTGGTACTCTGCAACATGGGAGAGTGTTGCACCCCTAGCCCCATCACATCCTCACTAGCGAGGTTGGATAACAAAGCTGTCTTCTATGAAGTAAAAATCAACCCAGAAAACCCAGATAAACCAGTAACAGGAAATCTTCTAATGCAATCTACATCCTATTAACTGATATTTTGTCAAAATTCAAGGTGCCCCCTAACCCTCAGACCACAGCTACTTATGTAGAACTATTGAAGAGTCCCTATATAAACATGTCAATGACTGCAGAGAGGTTGCCATACCTACCAGAAATAAATCCAAAACAAACACTAAAAACAAACCTCACTGTATATAATAAAAGAAGAAAACGCATAGCAAAAATCAGGAAGAGGAATTCCCTTAAAGACAAGCTGCAATGTATTACATTCTTGGCTCTTCTATTAGTAGCTCCCAGAAATTGCAAAAGACACTTAATAAGCCGGGGTTAGAACATACTTATAAAGCTGACACTCAGGATTCAGAAATGTCTGAAGATGATGCTGGAGATGAAGACAGACATCATGGGAAGTAAAGTTGAAACATGCAGAGGTTCTGCTAATTCTTGCAGCCCTTCATTATGGCTTTATTCAGTAGAAGGTGATCCACTGTTCCATAAGATTCTCTTTTATTAGGTTTCTCTTCTACAGTCATAACTCAATTTGCATCTAAATGATTGCAGAATCTGTTGGCATCAATTCCTGCATACATCTTGTATGTATTTCAGAAACAAGTAACTGGCCAATAATTCTAAGCATGGTCTCTGAAAGGATTTGATTTGCAAAGATATCATTAGATTTACAGTTTTTCTATTAATGTTTTTATTAGCTAGTGTATATGTTATCCTATCCTGTGTCATAGGGCAAACTTTATAAAAATGCAATGCTGTGAAATCCTGTCATGAAGCAAGAAGGCAGAGAATCTTGGGAGTAATCATGCAGAAAGGGTGCAAAGGACATAACTGTTAGCTAGTAGGCTGCTTTGAAACAAGAGGTCCTGAAAATGGAAGAACAGAATGGAGATGAAGTGATACGCACTGAATCTGTGATGAACTTTGAACTGTCAGGTGTACCACACAACATGTTCTAATTTACATTTCTAGAACATTATTTGCCATTACACTATTTTTAGTGTTATATTATGAGCTGTCTTTATACTGAGCCTCTGTAACCTGATTTAATATGTACTAACAGATTAAGCTTCTAGCCTGTCAGTGATGTGTGCTTTAATGCTTTGCTAAATAGTTTTAATAGTATCTGAATAAATCCTGATTATCTTATCTGCAACTTGCCCTCAACTTCTAACAATCTGCAGATTCACTTTTAAGTAGGCGTATGACTGTTCCACATTGTTAACTAGTCTTGTGGAATTTGAGGGTGTGCATATAGACAGTTTTAAGTCAACATTAAATCATGGGACAAACATTTTGATATCTTTAGCCAAATGTTGGGAGCAACATCTGTAGCAAGAGATTTCCATCTGGGAACCTTTCTTAAGTTTTTATCTCCCTAGCAACTACTTCCTTCCTTTCTGTGTCCTTTATACTGGACTTCATTCTTTTTTCACTTATATAATTTTTTTGAAACACGGTATGAACCAGGCAAATATTTCACATTCAGCAACATAAGCTTGACATGAAACTACATCAACTTTACACTTTAATAAAAAAGAATACTTAACACAAGGAATTATGAAAACTCCCTACGTTTGTACACTTGTATAGTCCAATATTCACTTCATTTTATCATTTCATTTGCATAATGTGTCCACTTAAGCAGTTTGCAATGAGATTTATGAAAAATATATTATCAAGTAATTTTTCCAACAAAAAACGTTATAGACAGGAAGGTGTGGTACCATATTAGCTTTACATGAAGTGATACCAAAACCCCAAAATCTGGTATCTTGCTGGGTAAGCAGTGCATATGGTGGCACCAACCTAACCCCTCTAGGACTGGGTGTCAAAGCCTTTGTTTCTGTGGGCATTGCCACATCAGCTGCAGATAATTAGCTCCCAAACCCTGACAATCCAAGCATAGATCATCTTTAGCTCAGTTATGATTTACTAACCCAATCAGTGGTAAATGCCAGCAGTATAATAATTTAAAAATGACACTCTAGACAAAGATGAATGTTAAAAGTGCAGAAGTATTACCCATCATACCTGAGTTGTAGATATCCAACTTATACTTTGGGGATAGATTCCCATCTTTTCCTCTCAAATCCCCTTTAAGCCAAGAATTTGTTAAGAAGAAGTATGTCTTATCCGGCTTACCACCACTAACAGCTACTTCCCTGGGATGAATAGTAAGGCTTTACTCATGTGCGAGGAGCACTACCGTATGTGTTTCTAGTAGTATTTACATACCCACTCATCTCTCCATAATGATGTTCCTGCAGTCCAATACCGTATGTGTTTCTAGTATTATTTACATACCCACTCATCTCTCCATAATGATGTTCCTGCAGTCCAATACCGTATGTGTTTCTAGTAGTATTTACATACCCACTCATCTCTCCATAATGATGTTCCTGCAGTCCAATACCGTATGTGTTTCTAGTAGTATTTACATACCCACTCATCTCTCCATAATGATGTTCCTGCAGTCCAATACCGTATGTGTTTCTAGTAGTATTTACATACCCACTCATCTCTCCATAATGATGTTCCTGCAGTCCAATACCGTATGTGTTTCTAGTAATATTTACATACCCACTCATCTCTCCATAATGACGTTCCTGCAGTCCAATACCGTATGTGTTTCTAGTAGTATTTACATACCCACTCATCTCTCCATAATGATGTTCCTGCAGTCCAATACCGTATGTGTTTCTAGTAATATTTACATACCCACTCATCTCTCCATAATGATGTTCCTGCAGTCCTAATGACAGGGACGTTCAATATGAAAGTGTACACTGTAGTACGCAGCCACAAATTTCCTCCAACAGAGACTTTAACCCTTTCTAACCAACCATCTATATCTTTTGTTCCCATATTTTTGTAAAACAGGGTGCCATTTACATCAGACCCAACAAAAAAGGGGCAAGAATACATGAGAGGTGAACCAGACAGGTTTGTTGATTTGCTTCATTCTTATGTAAAGTGACCCCTGATAGCTTTACCAGAACCCTGCAAATTGAGAATGCCAAACCTCCTTTAGTAATACCATAGTCCTGCAAACTGAGAATGCCAAACCTCCTTTAGTAATACCATAGTCCTGCAAACTGAGAATGCCAAACCTCCTTTACTAGCTGTAATACCATAGTCCTGCAAACTGAGAATGCCAAACCTCCGTTACTAGCTGTAATACCAGAACCCTGCAAACTGAGAATGCCAAACCTCCTTTACTAGCTGTAATACCATAGTCCTGCAAACTGAGAATGCCAAACCTCCTTTACTAGCTGTAATACCATAGTCCTGCAAACTGAGAATGCCAAACCTCCTTTAGTAATACCATAGTCCTGCAAACTGAGAATGCCAAACCTCCTTTAGTAATACCATAGTCCTGCAAACTGAGAATGCCAAACCTCCTTTAGTAATACCATAGTCCTGCAAACTGAGAATGCCAAACCTCCTTTACAGCTGTAATACCAGAACCCTGCAAACTGAGAATGCCAAACCTCCTTTAGTAATACCATAGTCCTGCAAACTGAGAATGCCAAACCTCCTTTACTAGCTGTAATACCATAGTCCTGCAAACTGAGAATGCCAAACCTCCTTTACTAGCTGTAATAAACATATTTGTTATGAGTTACTATAAGTCTTCCCATCCCAGATGTGGTCAAAGATGAGCTTTTGTGCTCTGTTTACCAATGCAGCGAAAAATGAAGTGTGGCAGGTGTTTTGAAGAAGAGAGGATCTTAGGAAGGATGAGCATCTTGACAGCATGAATTTGGCTGATAAAATGAAAATAAAATATTTTTCATTTTAAAAATGAACTTTTCATATACAGTACTACCAGAAGGAAATTACTTTCTTCCCAATTCCACATGTTCTTCCTTATATTCCTTATATCAGGCTAAACAAGGAGAAGGTTACTGTCAGCTGCCTGTCAGGTGCCAGGATCCGCCAGATAACCCACGCACTCAGGCCACTTCACAACAAGTACAAATATGACTCTGTCATTGTCCATGTTGGTGTGAATGACCTGAGACGTACCTCCCTGGACTACATAAAAAGAGACATGGAAGAGCTCTCCGATCTTGTAGCCCAGGCAGGTATGACCCTAGCCCTGAGTACCATCCTGCCATCACCCAGAATGATATCGCGGTACAAGGACAAAATGAATGACTTCAACAATTGGCTAAGCTTCTGGTGTCATTCTAAGTGGATCCAGTATCTGTCTGCCTGGGATGATATGGTCGACAGACCACGATGCTTTGCCAGAGATGGCCTGCACCTGTCACCCCTGGGATTCCGGATACTGGCTAAGGCTCTTGCTGCCCCTATAGTGTCGTTTTTTAGGCAAGGTTCAAATGACAAATTCACCACTGTAACACGAACAGGCAAGCAAAAACTGAGGGTAATGCTACTCAATGTTAGAAGTCTAAATCTCAAAATGCATTCCCCCGAGGCACTCCTTAAAATGGAGAACATCGATATCTGTGCAGTGACTGCGACCTGGTTCAAAGCTCCAGAGAACACCCCTGCTTTACCAGGCTATAACTCATACCACACTTTTTGGCCACCTAACCTGGACTGGAACACCAAAGGCGGAGGTTTGTCCATATTCATTAAGGATATCCACACTTCCAGGCTAGTTGCTCAGCATAATACATCTGAGGTTATCCAAGTGCAACTAACTCTGGGCAAAACTACAATCCAAATTGTAGCTTGCTACAGATCCCCCACCATGCCCCAGGATTCCCACTCCTCTTTTCTTGATATACTGGAAAATATTAGGGTTCAACCAAACACCCTAATAATGGGCGATTTCAACTACCCCACCATTAACTGGGAAAACTACTCATGTATCAACTCCTTCGCTCAAGGCTTTCTGGAATTCATAAATTCCAATGCCCTGGATCAACTTATCCACACCCCCACCAGGGGCAACAATATCCTAGACCTAGTCATTACCAACATGAGTGGCCGGTGTTCCACACCTGGTCAACTCCTTGTTGGTCAGATCCGACCATAAGCTAATCACTCTAGATATCCACATCCCGCCCCCACCCCCCATTAAGGAAATCATGGTAAGAAATTTCTCCAAAGCCAACTTCATGCTTCTTAAGACAGAAGTGGCAAACTTCATAACACCCATGCAGATGGACAATACAGTTCCGACTGCTAAATCCTACACAGATGCACTCTATAAGCACTTACACGAGTGCATGGATCGTGCTATCCCAAACAGAACCAAGATGCTATCCTCCAAAAAAAGGAAGCCAATCTGGTAGTCCCCTGTCATAAACAAACTCTACAACAGAAGGAAGAAACTGTTGCAAAACAGAGTAAAATCTCATGAGTGGAGGAGTTCACTGGTCAACCTCAGTAAGAAGCTGAGGTCCCTTATAAGATCCTCCAAAGCTAGCTACGAAAACAAAATCGTCACTGATTCTAGGGACAACCACAAAGCATTCTATAGCTATGTCAAGAATCTCAATGGCAACACCCAGATCTGCTCTGAGTTACAGCACAACGACATGAAAATTACAGAACCAACTGATATTGCCAACGTCCTGGCAGATAGCAGAAATGAGCAACGGAGCACAGTCTCAAGTAAGCTGGTTTATTTTAAAACAATAATGTTAGCAAAAAACACACTTTCGGCGAGCCCAATGTCTCACCTTCATCAGACAAAAATACAAGCAACTAACTAGCATTTTTATATAAAATAATTTCAATTAAATAATCAACAATCAATCAATAACATAATATATATGTGTATAAAATACACACTAATTAATGAACTAATTTAATTTTAAAAATCTTTATATATTAACATTTTTGTATTAAAGTAATACTAGATACAAAGTTATCTTAAATGCTTAGCTACATAGCCCATAAAACAAACAGCATTCATCCATTTAATTAATGTACCTAGTTCATTTAAAACAAAGGGCAGAATATTTTTTTATTTATTTTTATGTATGTATGACAGTTTGTGCAAACTAACACCATTTATCAACACTATATGTCTACCTTTTTGTAGATAAAAGTTTAAGAACACAGGCAATGGATACATACTCATTTAAACCTGGATGCGTATATGCGGGTCCATATGAGTACATCGACAAGTGAGAAGATCGACATCCACTTCTCCGACACGAAAACACCGACACATCAAATAAGCGAAACTGCAAATCACCGACATTCCCTTCTCCGACAAACAAGGACTAAGTAATACAATGATCGTAACACATGCATAACACTGCCACACTTACTAAAACATGGTAGGCATGATTAGCGAACTTAACAGCTGTTACAGAAATGTGCATTGAATGAACATCTCCATGCTGTTAGCAACTTGAGAGGCAGTGTACAAGGTAAATACTCGCGTTATAGAGTACATAGCGCACTCAGTATCGCGAGTACTTAGATTGCACACTGCCACTCGGTTTGCTGACAACTAGTTCATCTTAGTCAATGTTCATTTCTGCAACAGGTTTGAATTTTGCTAATCATGCCTACCATGTTTTAGTAAGTGTGGCAGTGTTATGCATGTGTTACGATCATTGTATTCCTTAGTCCTTGTTTGTCGGAGAAGGGAATGTCGGTGATTTGCAGTTTCGCTTATTTGATGTGTCGGTGTTTTCGTGTCGGAGAAGTGGATGTCAATCTTCTCACTTGTCGATGTACTCATATGGACCCGTATATGCACATGTGCGTATCTGCCAAACCAATTCATTTATTTCTAAATGAATCTGCCAAGGGCCACCCTTATTATCCACCAAAATTTTCCCAAAACAGTGAACTTAAAAAAGTGATCAGGGCAAGCATTAATGCGCCTTGCAAGGGCATTATTCAAGTCTTGCCTAGCAATAGCATAAGTGTGTTCATAAATGCGCTGCTTAATCTTTCTTTCTGTTTTCCCTATATAGAAAGCAGCGCATTTTTGACACAGAGCCAAATAAACCGCACCATTTGTCTCGCAACTATGTTTCCCTATTATTTTATATTCTTCATTCCTAATCTTGACTTTTGAGTCAGTTAGTACATGCTTACATTGATTGCAAGCCCCATTTTATCATTCTTGAAGTGCGTTGACTTGAAGGTTGTGGTTTAAACTCAAGCAAAGATTTTAAATTGCGCCCTCTTCTGAAAGTTAATTTAGGAACCTCACCTAACTTGTGGGATAAATAGTTGTCATCCATAATCAAAGACCAATATTTATTGAGCACCTTCCTGATCTCAAAATGATCCACTGAAAAGGTGCAAAAAAATCTAATTCCAGAAGGAGGCTGGTTTGTGGTATCAGCGGCTGATCTAAATACGTTGGTGGGAGCAGTTTCAGAAATAGTAACTTCAAAAGAAAGAATTGGTTTATAAAAACCTGATCTTACACATATATATTTATACACATAATGTGTAATCATGAAGATTATTATGGTTTTATAAGTTTTTTAACTTTGATACAAGTTACCTTATAAGTTTTTTAACATTTAAAAATTTGATTCATTATGTTTTACATTTGATATGCAGCACTGATTAAATTAAAGTTGATTGATTGTTGATTATTTAATTGAAATTATTTTATATAAAAATGCTAGCTAGTTGCTTGTATTTTTGTCTGATGAAGGTGAGACATTGGGCTCGCCAAAAGCGTGTTTTTTGCTAACATTATTGTTTTAAAATAAACCAGCTTACTTGGGACTGTGCTCCGTTGCTCATTTCTGCTATTTCTTGGTTTGTGTAGTGATTTGGTTTACGTGGTTTTTGAAGTCCTGGCAGATAGGTTCAGTGCTAACTTTACCCCCTCTCACCCCCTAAAGGGCCCATATCTATACAGGAAGAATGCAGAGTCCCTGTAATCACAACTACGCAAGTAAAAGCTGCACTCTCTAAAGCCAAAAACACAGCATCCATGGGACCAGACAACATCCCAGGCTGCGTTTTACACAAACTTCAGAATGAACTGGCTTCCCACCTAAGCACTATGTTTAATCATAGTCTCACATCAGGCTTTGTGCCCACTGAATGGCAGACAGCAACAGTTATCCCACTTCACAAAGGGGGAGCCACCACTGATCCTGGGATCTATCGCCCTATTAGCCTGACGAGCCTGGTCTGAAGGCCATGGGACGTATCATCATGGAACTCATAAACAAAGACATTGGTAACCTCCAAACTCTGGACCCTACCCAGTTCAGGTTTGTGAAAGGCAGATCATGCCTCCTGAATCTGATCGACATCTTTGAGGCAGTCACCAAAGCTGTAGATGAGGGTAAGGTGGTTCACACAGCCTGTCTTGAGCTTGCTAAGGCTTTCAACACCATCCCCCATTCTGGAATTATAGCTAAACTTACTAAACTAGGTATAAATCCCTACATCACAAGATGGGTTGCCAATTGGCTCACTGACAGAACCCACACTGTAAAAGCTGCAGACTCCAAATCTGACATCATACCAGTGACAAGTGGAGTACCATAGGGTTCAGTCCTGGGACCTCTCCTGTTTGGTATCTACTTCTCTTAAGTACAGACTAACACAGAAGGTCTTTGGCTAATGAAGTTCGCAGATGACTGCAAACTAGGAGCCATAGTTGAGTTCCCAAATGATGTGGACATCGTACAGAAGGGCCTCACTGAGACAGATGCTTGGTGTCAGAGGCATGGCCTCAAGCTCAATGCCAAAAAGTGCATTGCCATCTCCTTTGGTAAAAACTCTGTACCCATGCACTATGACATAGGCAGCAGTCTACTTAACGTGGAATGTGTGATAAGAGACCTGGGGACCCAGGTGGACAGTAGTCTCTCCTTTGATAATCACATCACCACAGTAGTCAAGAAATCCTTCTATGTGGCACATCTCATCACAAAAGGGTTCTTATCTAGGGAAAAAAAGGTCATTGTTCCCCTCTACTCGGAACTCATTAGACCCATTATAGAGTACAACACCCCTTTTGGAATTTACCTCACAAGACATCTGCAGCAACTGGAAAGGCCACAGAAGTTCCACCCAAAGAGGATTACTGGCCTCAAACAGATGCCCTACACTGACCGTCTCAAAAAACTCCAGCTTTACTCCGTAGCATATCACCTACTCCGAGGTGATCTCTGCCTAACATATAAAGCTATGTCAAACCCAGAGCTGTTGGGCATGATACACCTAAAGAAATCCCAATCCCTCTGAGCTACACAATCTAGGGACCTAAACCTTGTCACCACAATAAACAGGATGTGCTGGAGGGATAGATTCCTGTCGCAGAGACTTCCCATACTCTGGAACAAGCTACCCATCTATGTCAAGCAAAGTTCCTCATTAGCACTCTTCAAAAATAAATCTAGATAAGTGGATGGGAAATAGGAAATACACCCCGGGGATCACTTCTGTGTCTCTGTTCGACGGGGGCACAGGAAAATAACATAAGCCAGGGAACCTTGTTGGCTAGGCTTACTTAGGCCCTTGGGCCGATAGCCTAGTACTTACCTATGAACCAGTACCCAAGTATTTTACTTCCTCTTCATTTTTGATTGATTACTACTTACAGGACTGTCTTCTGCAGATTTACAGATTTGCAGTGTAGGCAAGAGCATCCAAAACTGCCAGCACTGTGATAGCTTAACAGCAGAGTTGCCGTGTCAGATCAAACAATTTTAAAAGTAAGTGTTTATCAATGGCTGATGCTACAAGAATTACTAGTAAAAGGGACAGTGGGCATCAATATCTAGCAACCTTGCTTAGACAAGCTGGTGTGGATAAAATCCTATCACTGTATATTTGGGATGATGGATTTGCATACAATTTAACCTGCTCAATATTTTTTTGAAGAATCTAATAGTAGCTCATAACTTCCTACAAAAAAAGGGCCACATAAATGCTTTAAAGGCTTTGCTGAAGTCTATAAGCAATGCATCAGCTACTAAATTCTGGATTTGGCAGATCTGTTGCAAATTCACCCATGTTCATAAAGCATCAGGGTCACCCAGTCACCCATTGATGAAAAGCAGGTGATTAGATGGAATAATCTTATTCCTAACTCTTCCTTTTCTCATGTCCAAACTTTTGGCAAAAAATCTTTAAGTCATTATTCAGAACAGAAAGCTAATCATTGGCAATGTGTAATGTGTCCTTATGGGTTTTCATATCATAATAACTTCAGCCCATGAAATACTCGCAGGAAGTGTTTAGCCAAAATAGAGTACCTGAAAAGAAGTTGAAGTGGAAGGCACAAATAAATACCTTGTAAAAAATTATGTTCAGACGGTGAATACCTGGAATTTTACCTTTGCCTAGAACAGCTATATCTGACACAATCTCCTGTATCATAGTGAGGTTTGAAAGAGTTGTCATTATGTCCTCAAACATCTCCGGAGGTGAGATGGTAGCTTCCCAAGGAGAGCCTTCCCATAACCCTGCCTCTTGGCTTTACTTGTCCAAAGCATTCATTCATTTAAATCTGATTTATTTTGTATGGGTCAGTCTGAATGGTACCCATATCATCTTTAATGATGGGAATGTAAGTATTTCTGTACTCCTTGCATTTCCATGATATAAGTTTATTTGAAGTTATTCATGAGGCCCAATGATATAATTTATGTATTTCTTATTTTTCATGCAAGTGTAAATATTGCAGATGCTTTATCTCTTGCTTCAGCCCTTTAATTTTCCACAAGGTGTCTTGATTTAAACAAATTTTCCTTTTGAATTGGGACACCAGTATCCCCCATTCTATGGTTAAGATGCCACGTTTGGATTCTGCTGCTATCTTTCATTGTACCCGACTCTCTCTTGAATTGGACACCAGTATCCCCCATTCTATGGTTAAGATGCCACGTTTGGATTCTGCTGCTATCTTTCATTGTACCCGACTCTCTCTTGCATACTCGCTGCATTTTGGTTTAAACGATTTCCATATTACAAAGATATTTGAGTTTTGTGGAGAGTGAGTTTCCCAAAAGGCCATTATCTTCTGTGCTGCCATGTCTCCAGACTCCTTGTCATGCAAAAATAAAAGGTCCAACTTCCACTAGTATGACAGTTTGCAATGTGGGTTTGGAGTGTACCCAAGCACAACCAAGGAATGATTAGAATGCTCAGCTGGATGCATCCACACTGAGATGACTATGGGCAATACCCATTTTGTTACCAGCAAATGTCTAACCTGCTAGCCACAGCCATTGCATAATTCATATAGTGAAGTTTAGACTTTCTTATAATTCTTCATGCATCCACTGGTTGTACATCCTCCATAATGGATTCTCAAGCCATAGCACATTTGGGAAGGTGGCAAGTGCCACTGGGAATTCTATTTCATAAAGGGTCTCTTACCAAATTAAAGTCCCCTTCAATAATGACTTATAGGTAGTGCTGATAAGGGTCTTATTCTTTTCTCCCAAGCTTTATATTGGCACATGGCCATTCTTATTTGGGCTATATATATATATATATATATATATATATATATATATGGATTTGTACTGAAAGACCATTTCACTGACACCCATTTCACTGAGACCAAATCACCTAAAGTTCATTTCACCTAAAACTCATTTCACTGGCAAGTAGTACTCTAAGGCAAGTCAAAGGTATTTGTCCTTTTCCCCACTGTAGTATGATCCTGGTGTTAGTATATATAGTTGGGGGTGTGTGAAGGGTACAGCCCCCCACACTGTCGCACCCCACTTAATTTGGTTTTCTGTTGTCCGGTTTTGTTTTGCATTTTTTGGTAAAACTGAACTAGGTGGAGAGCTACCACCATCAAAGCTAATCATTCAACCAAAGGGACATAAATGGACAAGATAATAGACTTTTTCACCATGTTATTACTGGCTTCAACCCCAATAGTAGTAATTTTGAACCAGTTGGGCTTACACAATAGCCACTAGATATTCTAGCTTTAAGTAATTGGTTACAGAAAGAATTTAAGTTTGGAAGTTATATACCTGTACAAATTAGTTCGAACATTGAGGCTAAGTTTAATGAATTTAACTGCAAGCTCTTGAAATATAATAAACTTCAGTTAAGAGTATGAGTATTGTAAAGACTGTATTAAGCATAAAATAGAACCTAAAGGCCTTATAACTTGGTGATACCCCAGTGGGTTGGTGGAAAATTCATCTTTGCATATGGACTTGCTTAAGTTATTTGACCTCCAGAGTTGTGAATTCCTGGACGTTTTGATGAAGCACAATGCTAAGGAAATTGAGAAAACTGGTTCTGCTTCCAATTTTAGATGAGTATTACAGAGGATGATAATTATGGAAATTTTAAATATGAACACTGACGCAATTTTAATAGCATTGAGGCCCATATGAATTTGTTACAGGCCAGTAAAATATGGAAATTAAGCAGAGACATTAATGACTATGTGAATAGATTTGAATATCCGAAACCCCGTTCTCAAGCTTGGGGTTTTAAATGATTAGGTAACAGTGTGCATAACAAAATGAACACAAACTGCTATCAAGTGGCCCCAACTATGAACCATGATAACATGAATAGTGAAAGGAATGAATTTAGAGGGGAGAGGCAAAGGGGCAAGTGCAGGAATTAGTGTAACTTTTCCAGTTCACCTCCACCCCCACCCCCTCATTCACATTTGTCTAGGACATCTGAAAGAATTAGAGATAAAAGGACCGGTGGGAATGGTGGGAGGTTTTACCTACATGGATAGGAGCAGGGCTTTCTTGCATCCCCAGGGTTGAACCCATGAAGACCACAAGTATTGGCCCAACCCTCATTTCAATACCAGTATCAGGGAGGCTATCAGCGATGGAGGAATTAATGGACTTACGGGACGCTGAGTTTAATAAGAACAATGGGAATGAGACTAAAAACTTGATTGTTGTTTTTAATGATGAAAAATATTTTAAAGTTTTTAACTATTCTAGTGTGGAAATTGATGGTATGGTTGCTAATGTGTTATCTAGGGGCATGACATTTGTGCCCTCGTCAAAGCCCAAGGTTGCTACCATTTTAACTGATTTTAAGTTATTTCTCAGAAAGTTGAATTTTAAAATCATGTTTGAGAATGGTATTAAACAACAGAATGAATTTAATATTGCTAGTACATTAATCCGCCCCACACCCGTTGCTCTTAACTTGAGTAAAGAAGAGTTTGAGGTGTTGCAACTACTTAGAAGCCAGCATGAAACTGGATAAAGGGGGGGGGGGGTTGTACTCATGGATTTGGCAGACTATAATGTTAAGGTTAGGTGCGTGCTTGAAACAGATACTTATGAGGAAGTATCCTTAATGAAGTAAATGGTGCTTCTCACCCAATGATTCCTTGACTTCATCAATTCTAATGCAATAGATCAGCTGGTCTCATCCCCCATGAGGGGAGATAACATATGAACTTGGTTCTCACGAACACGGACGACCACTGCATCAATCCCATAGTATGTTCTTCCATGGTGAGATCAGATCATCGGTCTGTCTCATTCACCCCATTAGCTTGACAAGTCTGATCTGTAAAGCCATGTAGTGTATTATTATGGATCTCATAAACAAGGACATAGGCAATCTCCAAGCACTCAACCCCACCCAATTCAGATTTGTCAGGGGGCAGATCTTGCTTACTGAACCTACTTGACTTCTTTGAGACTGTCACCAAGGCCCTGTTTGAGAGGAAAGTCAGTACATACACCTTACCTTGACCTGGTCAAGGGCTTTAACACAATCCCCCAATTGGGCATCATTGAAAACGTAACACAACTTGGTGTTAGTCCCTATCTAGTCAGACGGGTGGCCAACTGGCTCACAGATAAGAATCACAAGGTCAGAATAGGTGCTGCCGTGTCCGACAGCAGACCGGTCACTAGTGGTGTTCTCCAGGGATCTGTCCTGGGACCCCTACTGTTTGACATCTACTTCTCTGAGCTCCAGGTAAAGACAAAGGCCCTGTGGCTGACCAAGTTTGCTGATGACTGCAAGTTGGGTGCTGTCATTGACTCCCCAAATGATGTTAACATACTGCAAGAGGTTCTCACAGCTACAAACAACTGATGCCAAAGTCATGGCCTTAAGTTAAATGCAAAAAAATGTATTATCATACCATTCAGCAAAAACAAAGCCCCTGCTGATTACCACATAAACGGCAACCCCCTAAGCATACAACCTGTAGTGAGAGACCTGGGTACTCAGGTTGACAACAGTCTCACATTCGACTATCATGTGGCGGCGGTAGTCAGAATAGCCTTTTGTTTGATTCATCTCATAAGTAAAGGGATTACATCCAGAAAAAAAGGAGGTTATTACCTCTCTGTACTCCTCCCTTATTAGATCTATAAGTAGGCATAATGCCCCGTTTGGTATGTACCTCTCCAAACACCTGCACCAACTGGAAAGGCCACAGAAATACCTCTCAAAGAGAATCCATGACCTCCAACATCTGTCCTATGTGGACAGGCTTAAATCACTATCACTCTGCTCGGTATCATACAGATTCTGTGTTTCACCTACAAGGCAATATCAGACCCTGCCCTACTAGAGATGCTCCATATCTGTAGGTCTAACACATTGTGCATTACCCACTTGATAGGCCTAAATCTAATACAATCACTCTATCAAATGTAATCAATAAAACTTGCTGGAGAGACAGGTTTGTCTCCCAGAGGCTGCTCCGTCAATGGAACAGACTTCCCATACATGTCAAACAAAGTACCTCACTGGCCCTCTTCAAGGACAACCTTGATGAATGGATGGGAAACCACAAATTTGTCCCAGGGGTTCCACCTTTGTCCTCACTGACATGGGTTACAGGTGCTGACTGAGGTTTCTTTTTTGGGGATAAACTCTTGGCTGGGCTTGTAAGGGCCCCAGGGCCATTAGCCTAGTAACCTCCTATGATCCTATTAGGAACATTTATGCTAATTTGAATGACATGTTTATTGATAATCGGATTGGTACTGAATTATTTAATTATTTTTATCTTAGTAACCCCGTTATACCAGTTATCTCTGGAGTACCTAAAATACATAAAAGCTTGTATGGTCCACCTTTATGCCCCATAATCAGTGGGAGAGACTCCATTACATCAGCATGTGCAAAGCAGTTAAATACTAAATTGAAACAATATTTGGTGGGTGAAGGAAGAATTTGTAGATATTCCTGGGATTTTGTAAGGAAGGTAGACAGTATTAACTTTCATTCTAATGACATTTTGGTCATCATAGATGTGAAGAATTTATATAGTGTAATACCTCACGCATTGGGTACCCAATGGGTATGTGATTATTTGGAAGCTAAACGGGTACCCCAGGAACAGGTTAATTTAATAGAAGACCTATTGGAACTGGTATTAATAATTTCATCTCCTTTGCGAATAAATATTTCTTGCAAAAGAAAGGAGTGGTGATGGGTTTCCCTTGTGGTGTGGCTTTCGCTAATAATGTAATGGCACAGTGGCAGCATAAGTTTTTGGAACGGTCATAGTATTATAATTACTTCCAAATATATGCTCAGTTTTTGGATGACATTTGTATCATCTGGAAGGGTACCAAGGAGGAATTGGATAATTTTTTTATCTTATACTAATAACAAAACTGAATTTTTGAGGTTTTACCATGAAATGACCAAGAGAAAATAGCTTATTTAGATGTTCTATTAGTTAAGGATACCTGTAACAACAGGCATGTTTCCCAAATCCATCAGAAAAGTACCTACTATAATAGTTTTTTACACTTCTCTATTTCCCTCCCCCACCATCAAAAAAGAGCCATGGTCAAAGGACAGTTAGTCTGAGCTGCTAGAATGGTATCATTAAAGGATTTTTTTGGTGGAATGTCATACAATGGTGAGAATGTTTGAGAGTAGAAGCTATCCCAGGGAGATCTTAAACAAATTATTAACTGAAGTTATTAGCAAGAGGGAACTTGGGTATTTTAAACCTATCCTAGGAGTGGATAGAAATGGAGCGGCATCTCCACTGAATCCAGTAGTATGGGACTACTTCCATCATCTGGTACAGGTATGGGGGGTATCATATGAGACTACTTCCACCATCTGGTACAGGTGTGTGGAGGGGATTGTATGAGACTACTTCCATCAACTGGTACAGGTGTGGAGGGTATTGCTGAAGAAGGGGTGAGTAGTGCTGAGAATAGTTACAAAACTAATTTTATTACAATGTATTTTAGTGGAATCCAGTCCTTGGGATGGATTCTTAATAAAAAGTGGGACATTTTAATGGAGAATAATTTATTCTGAGCTAAAATAGGGGGACAAATGGTTATGGTTTATCACAGAGGGAAAAACTGTATTTTGGAAAGGAAGAAATATGCTGTAAATAAAAGTAAATTTTATAAAGGCATGAACAAATGTGGTAGATGTAATTTTTGTAAATGTGTCAAGGAAGGAAACGACTTTACGGTCCATGGTAAACAATTTAAGATACTTGGAAATTTTAATTGTGAATCTAAGGGGGTAATCTTTTTGGCTCAATGTGAAGTGTGGCCCTGTTTTTATGTGGGGAAGATGGACAGTAAAGTGAAAGAACGTATTTACAAACACGAGTAGAATATCAAAAAATGCATCATGACAAATGCCCTTGCTAAACCTTTTTGTGACTTTTCAGGACACCATTTTAAGAATGTAGTTATTGACCAAGTCAGTTTCGGCTGTAGGAGTGGACCTATTAGCCTACTGGACAAGAAGGAAATGTCATGGCAAATGGCATTGGATGCTAGTAGATGGTCTGGGCTCAATGAATATATTACTATTGCTTATATTTTAAAGCCTAAAGAACTGAACTGATAAAGCGAATAATCTTATTTAAGTTTTATTTTAATATCTTATACTTATTCATATTTATCTATATACCATGACCTTAAGAAGTATATGAGTTATATGTTCTTGTTTATGTATTTTATGCAACTAGTATCCAGAGTAATCTGACTGTACTTGTTCTTTCTATCTTAGAAGCTAAGCAGGGCTGGGACAGGTTAGCACCTGAATGGGGAACCACCTGGCAATATCGGTTGCTGTAGGCTTAAGTATGTAACATTTTAAATATTTATAAATAAAGTATTTATATTGCCTTTTTTCAGCTATTTTGATTTTCAGGCCTATTATTAGACATGAGTTGTGTGTTTCAATATTGGCATTATGTATTTTATATGCTATACTTATAGTTTAGATATTTTTGTATGGTGAATATTGGATAAAAGGAATGTGCTGCTTTAAGGAAAGGGGTGTGTGTGAATTGACCAATGGGATTGGATTGACAACTCATGTCTAATAATAGGCCTGAAAATCCAATATTCACCATACAAAAATATCTAAAATATAAGTATAGCATATAAAATACATAACATCAATATAGAAACACATAACTCATGTCTAATAATAGGCCTGAAAATCAAAATAGGTGAAAAAAGACAATATAAATACTTTACTTCTCTTACAAAGCAGATACCCTTCCTGAAGATATAAGTGATCATTTTCTTATTTACATAATCAGGCAAAAAACTTCATTCCCCTCCAAACTCTCTTTAAAACTACTCGGAACAAAAAAGACTTTAATTCGACTAACTTCCAAGCACAGCTGCAAGCCTGCAACTGGTCTCCCTTAAAACAACTCCCCCTTGAGGAAGCAGTATCCTATTTCAGCTCTAAATTCCTACAAATCCTGGAATACCATGCCCCCCACTAGTTCTATAAGAACTAGTAGTAAAGCCGCTCCATGGCTCACTAAAGAAACTAGACAAAAAATCCTAATAAGAAATAAGATTTGGTCTAAATGGAGAAATACCAAAAACCTAACTGACCACCAAAACTACAAACAGCTAAGAAATGCCACAAAAAATCAATACTCCATGATAAAATAAACTACTACTTTAAACTCCAGCATAAGCATCAACAAAAACCTCAAAGTTTGTGGTCAGCTATAAATAAACTTTTACACCCAGGCCACACCAAGTCTCCAACCCCTGCAGGTCTCTCCTTAAACTCCCCTAATGAGATTGCCAAGGCCCTAAATACTTTCTTTACAGAAACTGTTCAATCTCTTGCTAACTCCTTACCTCCTGATAGTGCAACCCTCCCCTCTTCCCTTACTAAAACAACCCCTACATTTCACTTAAAGACAGTTCCTACATCTCTCATCTTCAAACTACTTACCAGGCTTAAACCATGTACCCCCTCTGTCAATCACCTACCAGCCGAATACCTACAAACTGCAGCAAAAGTGCTGTCCTACCCTGTTTCCATACTAATTAATAGAACTATTACCGAAGGCTCCATCCCATCTCTCTGGAAAATCTCTCAGATAATCCCACTCCATAACGGTGGTAACTCAACAGAACTTTTCACTATCGCCCCATAACCCTACTATCTCCTCTTGCCAAAGTAATGGAAAAATGTATTCATCAACAACTACTTGATCACCTTTTCCAAAATAACCTACTTGCAGACTGTCAACATGGCTTCAGGCCCTTTCATAGTACTACTACTGTTCTCTTATCCTTCTCTGATTGCATCAACAAACATCGTAACAATAATGACCTCTCTGCTGCACTCTTTATTGACCTCTCAAAAGCCTTTGATATGGTGAACCATCAAATACTTTTAGACATACTAAAATCACTCTCATTCACCTCACAGGCACTTTAATGGTTCAAGTCCTATTTAGGAAATAGATAGCAAGCTGTCCTCTGGGACAACAACCTTTCTACTCCTCTTTCTGTTACACTAGCGGTCCTACAAGGCTCGATCCTGGGACCTCTCCTCTTCTCGATATTCATTAACGATCTACGCTTACACATTCCTCAAGCCACCTGCATTCAATATGCAGATGACTTGACACTAGTCTGTACTGCCCCCTCACCAGCTGCGCTTCAAACCATTACTCAAACTGTATTTAACTCAGTTGAAAAATGGTTTCTACAATGATGCCTCCTATTAAATTCCCAAAAAAACTAAATTACTGCTTTTCACTCCGACACTAAAGTCCTCTCCTATTGACCTCACCATCAAGGCCAATAATGGTATTATCATTAAACCAGACCCATCCACTAAACTATTAGGCATAACAATTGATAAACACCTTAACTATGACTCGCATATCAACTCAACTATCAAAATTAACAGAAAACTTGTCTCTCTCTACAGAATAAAATCTTTCCTAACCCCTGAAATCAAGAACCACCATTGCCCATACCCACCTCATCTCTACCATCTTGTATGCCTTACCTATATATACCAATTTTTCTAAAAGTAACCTTACTAAACTGCCAACCTGCTATAACAACATTGCCAGATTTGCCACAGGCTCACCTTTTAGAACCCACCACTGTTTAGCAGTTACGATGGCTAGAGCTACAAAACCAGCTAACATTTCAACGACTTACCGTTACTCATAAGATACTTTATCAGCCCAATAATACTCCTATTCTCAGTACTCTTATCACCCCTATAGAAATCTTACTACCGTTCGCTCAGCAAATACATTTCTGACAACTATCCAGAAATCCACTAATAAAGCAGGTGACTCCCTCTTCGCCAATTCTGTAGGTAAAATCTGGAACAGGCTTCCCAGCAATCTTCAATTATTGTCATCACTACCACTCTTCAAAAAGCAACTTAAACTACTCTTTAAAGCACAATGGCTATGTCCATGCACTAACCCAGATTAAAACTAATTCTTTAGCATTACTTGTCTTTTACAACCTTTTCTGATCTCTCAGCCTCTTTAATGCTCCATTTTTTGCAAGCCTCATTTTGCCTGCAAGCTTTCTTGCAGTACTTACAATTTGTTAACTTACCCCTGCTCCATGCATTCATAGCTTTGAATGTATGTCATCTATTCCCCTTGAGTGTATAACTTCTAAACAAACCTATAGTGAATTTCTATCTATCTCACTTTGCCTACTCTCCCTTGTCAATTGTCAACCCCTTAACCTGTATATCTTGCGCCTACAACTACTGTATTGACAGTACAGTATACCCATGATTCTTAGCATGTTTCTATAATCCTAGCCTATACTAATGTTTGTTTCTCTGTGTGTACACACATGTCGTTTCTATAATGTTAGCCTATACTTCAATGTATTTTTTTTTTTATGTTCTTTAGTTTTGATCTGTTCTATGGTGTCTATCATTGTGTACTACTGTTATATTACACAGATTGGAGCTTTTCTCCCCGGGTCTCTACTGAAAATGGACATGTATCCAGCTAGACTAGCCCGGTCAACAAATGTAAAATAAATAAATAAAATTTAAACAGGGCAAACATGTACAGGATTATCTGATGGAAGTTCATAAGAAGTGAACAAAAGCACTAAACTTTTTTTATTTTGTGTTTATTAAAGTTCAATAAATTGTAGTTTTGCCATGGATCTGCCTGAGCCAGCTTTTGTTTGGACTTTGTTTGTGCATGGTCTTTGTGTTTCATTTTGTATAGGATAATATTTTCGACTTATAACATGCACCCAGAGTCTGTGCAAATGCTCTGTTATAGCATCATTTTAATGGCTGAGGAGATCCCTTTTACATTCCATGAGACAAATAAAATATCATAAGGATTTCAGGGGTTACAAACTAAACTTCTCCTATCTTGCACTATTGAAGGACTCATCAGAAATGATGGAATTTATTATAAGCCACTAATACTCTTAACCAGTAAAACAAGTACAAGCAGCTTATTACACTCAAGAGAAGTACTGTAAAATGTGTTTTCTATTACAAAATACAAACAAAAATAACTCTGAGACAGGAACTGAGCAAGCAGCCTCTACACACATGACCACAGTGATTGGTTCCCAGTGCCTATATTAACCAGCTCTCTTAAAATTACTTCACAGGCTTGCTGTATTCCTGAACAGTTACATATCCCATATTTCAAAGGTAGCATCCACAGATGGATATAAATATACAAACAGGAACAGTGAATAGACCCTACCACGCAAACCCAGATGTGCATTTGTGACTTGTCACAGATCCCCTTTGTACAAAAGTAGGAAAAAAAATAACCATTGTGCAAAATCACATTTTAAACCAACATAAAGTCTCTCAAGTCACTGGTACTGCTAGTGTGGAGTCAGGGTTAGGCCTCAGTGTAACTGCCCTATGACTGCGCCAGGGTGCTCATCACTTCCTCAATCACCATCTTTTCCTGTGTACATCAGTTGTCATTGGTGCTTTAATGGGCTAAGGGTCCACATGTGTTGTGCCTTTCTAACCGCGGATGTCCTCGAGCTTCTTTACATAACTGGGTCTTTTGTCCACATGTGTTGTGCCTTTCTAACCGCGGATGTCCTTGAGCTTCTTTACATAACTGGGTCTTTTGTCCACATGTGTTGTGCCTTTCTAACCGCGGATGTCTTTGAGCTTCTTTACATAACTGGCTCTTTTGTCCACATGTGTTGTGCCTTTCTAACCGCGGATGTCCTTGAGCTTCTTTACATAACTGGCTCTTTTGTCCACATGTGTTGTGCCTTTCTAACCGCGGATGTCCTTGAGCTTCTTTACACAACTGGCTCTTTTGTCCACATGTGTTGTTCCTTTCTAACCGCGGATGTCCTTGAGTTTCTTTCACATAACTGGGTCTTTTGTCCACATGTGTTGTGCCTTTCTAACCGCGGATGTCCTTGAGCTTCTTTACATAACTGGCTCTTTTGTCCACATGTGTTGTGCCTTTCTAACCGCGGATGTCCTTGAGCTTCTTTACATAACTGGCTCTTTTGTCCACATGTGTTGTGCCTTTCTAACCGCGGATGTCCTTGAGCTTCTTTACACAACTGGCTCTTTTGTCCACATGTGTTGTTCCTTTCTAACCGCGGATGTCCTTGAGCTTCTTTCACATAACTGGGTCTTTTGTCCACATGTGTTGTGCCTTTCTAACCGCGGATGTCCTTGAGCTTCTTTACATAACTGGTTCTTTTGTCCACATGTGTTGTTCCTTTCTAACCGCGGATGTCCTTGAGCTTCTTTCACATAACTGGGTCTTTTGTCCACATGTGTTGTGCCTTTCTAACCGCGGATGTCCTTGAGCTTCTTTCACATAACTGGGTCTTTTGTCCACATGTGTTGTGCCTTTCTAACCGCGGATGTCCTTGAGCTTCTTTACATAACTGGCTCTTTTGTCCACATGTGTTGTTCCTTTCTAACCGCGGATGTCCTTGAGCTTCTTTCACATAACTGGCTCTTTTGTCCACATGTGTTGTGCCTTTCTAACCGTGGATGTCCTCGAGCTTCTTTTACATAACTGGCTCTTTCTTGTCACTTTTTTGTGCTGCTGCTGCAGTTTGTTGGAAGAAGAGGAAGCTGAACAATTTCTCTTTTTAATGCTTATTGGACCCTGCCTACTGATCTGGGTGATTTCCACATAAGACTGTACTTATCTTACCACTTCTTGTGAAAGTAAAAAAAAAACATTGCCTGGGATGAGCCCTAAGTGACACACAGGACTACAGGGAATTTTAGATTTACTTTATAGATCAGGCCAAGAATCCTATCACAATCAATGTAGTCTTAATACTTAATAATAAAATGTCTAGTAAAATTAGCATTTCTATTTTTGAGGTTTATATGTTCTTTCATTGATGGGAAATTGTGTAGTTTTCAGTAATGGCCGCAGTTAGTTTTTTAATAAAGAGCACCAGATCAGAGCCGTTCACCCACTCAGGTAGACCAGTTATTCTCACATTACCTTTGGATCAGTTTTCCATGTCATCTAATTTAAGTTTGACCCACTTACATCGTGTACTTGATCTGAGTCCCTGTGGGAAACACCGTTCAGTAAACTCAGTTTGCTGCTGTAACAGGACGTCCTTGATTTTGATCAACTGATTCATGTGAAGTAGAAATTATCTTGATCTACTATACATCCACAGGAGCATATTCAAACATGCCTGTATCTTTTTTTATTCTTTATTCTTTTTTTTAATTATCCCTGTTGCTAGAACTACCACTGGAATTATACTGTTGTCTTTATTCCACACTGTTCTAATATTTACTTGCATACCTTGATATTTTAGGTCTCTCATAATGCAGGAAAATGTAGTTGTTGTAGTTATTTCAATAATGAATGTTCCTTTGCCAGCTCTACTGGCACAGAGGGGTAAAGCTTTGGCTAGAGCCCAGATCACTCAAGGTTGATTAGCAGCTTGGATGCTACATGGAGCTGTCAGGGGAGGACATCTATTGCCAAAATCCCTTGGAAGAGGGGAGCTGATTCATGTGCTTCATGGGAACTGTCTTTCAGCCCACAAAGCAACTCTCTGGTGACCACTTTCATTTGGGAGGGTGGGAGACCCTACACTCATAGAAGGGGAGTTGTGGGATCCCAAAGTTATGTGGATAAAAAGAAGAAAACAAACGACTAACTCAACCACCACAGAAAACTATTTATTAAAATAAAAGAATGAAACCAATAATAAAGTAAATACTAAATGACTAAAAGTCAGTCCAAAGATTCAGGATAAGTGCTTTCAACCTTCCGGCCTGCCTCAGATCCATAGAAAGTAAAGATGTAACTTCGCTATTATCATAGTCAACATCCAATAAATTCTCATCCATAGCGCAGCTGCCTCCTTGAATCCAACTTATCATCAAACAGATGACACTGCCTAATTTACCAATCAATCATTTTCATCTCGGGGGCCGCTGCCCCTTAAGAATTGGTTTCAAAAGGGATAATACCATTTAAACCAGATGGGCGATCTGCTCTTATGTCTGCAATCCATTTAATTTCTTCAATTTTACTCCTGTTGCATGTCACCTCCTCTTAAGCTGTCAATAACAATTTCTAACACCATAAACAAAAATGTATGGTCAGGACTGGATGTAATGTGCTGTCAGAGGGCATTGCTTTGGACTTTGTTTCTGATGTCATTCGTATGGTGAAGGATATGTTCTTTGAAAGGTTTATTGGTTTTGCCATTGTAATAACAAGAACAGCAGGTACACGTAACAAAGTAAACCACATTCCTGGTACTGCAATCAGCATACTTATTAAGCCAGTATCTTTTGTCAGTATTGGGGTGCATGAATCCATTAATGGTATTGGTGCTATTACAACCCTTACAGCTTCCACATGAAAAAATAACTTTTCTTAAAGGCTGAAAACTCAAAGATCTCATCACATTCTTGTAACAGAGCAGCCTCTTAAGATTCATGCAAGTTTTGAAACAAAAACGAGGTGACTCACCAACTATACATTTCAAGTTATCATCTACAGTTAGAATAGACCAATTTTTCTTGATAATGTTACATATTTGGGAGACATCAGAATTATATGTAAGTAAACATCATATAGGATGCTCTACTTCTTCACATTCTCAGTTATCCCCAATTTTGCCCATCTTATCAGAAAAGAAGTGGTGTCCTTTCGTATTTCTTAGCCCTCGTGTCTCCATGGTATGTAGCTGAGTGCCCTTAATTCTATATCCCCGTCCTTGAAAGTTATGTAAAAGGGTTTCTCATGTTCATAAGTTACTGTATCTGTAAAAAGTCTTGACACACAAAGAAATTGTCCCTTCTCTATTTGTGGAAAAATATGTCCTGGATGCATACTCGTCTTATGCAAGAGGTGATTTCTCCAACAATCCTTGTGGTAAATTGCCGTATTAAAACACCCTCTTTCATCTCTAGTGATTCTGACATCAAGGAAACTTATTTCTGTTCTTAACATATGAACACCAAATTCCAAGAAGGTGGTAGTCATCTCCAAATACTTTACAAAATAAAGAAGGTTGGTCTCACCTCCTCTCCATATAAGGAATATGTCATCCACAAAACAACCATAGTGTACAATGTCATTCACCTATGGATTGATCTCATTGAATATATACCTTATTTTCCTATTAACTATTTATTAAGCCAGTATCTTTTGTGAGTATTGGGGTGCATGAATTCATTAGTGGTACTGATGCTATTATAAGCCTTACATCTTCCACATGAAAAAGTACCTTTCCTTAAAGGCTGAAAACTCGAAGATCTCTTCACATTCTTGTAAAAGAGCAGCCTCTTAAGATTCATGCAATTTTTTAAATAAAAATTAGGCATCTTACCTATTATATGTTTCAAGTTATCATCTACAGTTAAGAGACCAATTTTTCTTGATGATGTTACATATTTGGGAGACATCAGTACTATATGTAAGTAAACATCTGATAGGACATTCTGCTTCTTCATATTCTCAGTTATCCCCAGTACTGTCCATCTTATCAGAAAAGAAGGGGAGGCCTTTCATATTCCTTGGCCCTCGTGTCTCCATGGTATGTAGCTGAGTGCACTCATCCTCGTTCTGGAAAGTTACGTAAAAGGATTTGTTTCTCATGTTCATGTTTACAAGACAATGAAGAAAACAGTCTGAATGGAGGATGTAAACAGCAAAGGAAGAAGATGATACAAGGAAGTGAGAGAGAGAGGTTGGAGTAGAAGTGAGGTAAGTTAAGATTTGTTCAGTGCAGTACTCAGTGGAAAGTGAGACGAGAATATGGGTGCAGAGACATTCTACTCAGGTTATGTGACACATCCAGCAGTCAGGCAGTTGCATTTTGCTTGCTTTAGCAGATAGTCATTGAGATGAGGTCAGAAGAGTGAGTGGTGGTCTGAGATGTCCTCCAAATCTTGTTGGAGGTGGTTGAACAGAAGGGCCACCTTGGGCTTGGTTTCTTTGGTTGTAGGTTGAAGTTGTAGTAATAAGCTTCATTGTGAGAAGTAAGGGTTAGTCTTGGTGCAGAGTTTAAAAATATGGATCCAAGAAGAAGAAGAAAGAGAATGAATGGCCAACTAGTTAACATCCATCAAAAACAAGTTGACCATTCACTACACTGAGAACAAAAAACACGGACACTCAATAAATTGAAAAATAAACACATTTCCAGTTCTGATGCACTACCCAAAATCTGACCACATTCAGTTCAAACTCCTCTGAATAGTGATAATATTATGAGAATGCCTTTTTTAAGATGCACATTAATGTTAGGGGCAGGGGCATGGTTATTGTTAAGGTTAGCAAGCATTTTTAAGGTAGATGGGGAGTAATGACAGCTTCAGAGGGGGAAAGGTGGGTGGGTCATTCCAGAGATCAGAAAGAGACCAGATAAATCTAACATTCTGGTAAGTACAATGTATTCCTCTGATCCTGTACAGAAACTGGAAAGCATTGTACAGTGGCAGCATGTCATGCCATGTCACGTCATCGAATGTAAATTTTGGTAAACGCAAAAAGAGTGAGTGCTGTTTGCCGAAATTATGTTCACTGACATAATTGTCATAACTGTTCCCTTTTTCTTTATTGTTGTGTGACCTCAGAGTTGGTATATATTAGTACAGAAGTACAAAGGGAAAGGTCCCCACCATGGCGGGGTGTAGCAACAAGAAAATTGAGTTGCTCATTGAAGGTAGTTTTCTTTCTTTTTTTTCCATTCACTGAAATTATCTTCGATGACTCGACATGAATCCTTGTACATAATCCTCAGCTGACATTGGGTGGCCTATGTCAGGAAGCCTTTTAGAAAAACTGCTCTGAAAGAAACCCAAGCTCTGGGCAGAGTACTTAGGATATAAGTGCAAATATATGTAAGGCTGACCTTGTAGTAGCCACTGCAATCTCATCTAGCAGCAAGTTGCATAAGAAAGCATTAGATGTCCTGAGCTCAAGTCAAATGCACTTTCAGTTGTGTGGACAAAGGTCTACTGGCAATACTGTAGCAATGCAGCATACAGTCAGATAACCACTTGTAGAAAGCATCCTTGGGTATCCTATGACTTTTCCTACCAGGTAAAATAGACACAACGTTATCTTTCCTGAAGTCTTTTGTTATATGAAGATAAAACTGGAGTGCTCTGTGAACATCCAAAGAAGAGAATATTCCCCTTTGTTAGAATATTTAGGGAAAACTGGTAAATGTATAGACTAGTTCAAATTAGTTTGTATGACCAACTTCAGTATAAATAATGGATTAGTCCAAAGTGTGAGACTGTCTCCATGGAAAACTACAGATATTGAGAGTACTAGGTTTGAAACTCAGAAATTCTAATGGCTGATGTGATGTTTACCAAATGGGTAGTTTTTCATGACAAAAACTTGAGAGGAACAGAATATGCTAATTAAAATGGTGGTTTAATAAACATTTACAGCATGAAATTGAAATCCCATGAAGGGAGTGGTTTTACCACAAGGATCCTGAAGTAGAATATATCTTTAATGAAGGCTTTACAGCTTTTATATGATGCCAGTAAAGCCATCTGAAATCTATCATAGAAAACTGAAAAAGTTCCTAAGTGAAGCTTAATGAAGGATTAACTATGGAGGCAGGGATTTTCGGTGCTGAACATCCAAATGCTCTGATGTGGAGAATGACATCAACACCATCAATGTCAAAAGTCTGGTGCCGAACACCTGAGACATACTGATCTCCAGAGGTGACATAACTGGTGCTGAGGATTTCACTAGTACTGAAGGCATCAGTATAGAATAATAAGCACTGGTCACTTCCATAGCAAGAAGTGCAAGTGTAAGTGCTGAGACAGGACTAGGGGAGGAAGAACTTGAAGGGCTGCAGCTGGAGCTTCCTGTCCCACTGCACTTATTGTTGGGTTTGAGATGGCACTATAGTGCAGCTGAGTCTTCATGAAGGCCAGCATCATTTGCTCCTAATTCTAGGGTGTGGGGCTTCTAAGAGACCTATAGGAAAGAAGGTCCAGGTATGGACAAAAGGGATGCAACCCTGGAAATCTTAGGTGAAGTCAAGTTTCTCCAAAACAGGAAGATCTGTTTTTTCAGCTCCTCTCATTTCCTTTCTTTGTTTTCAGGCCTAGTGATCCCAGCAGATAACACATGCAGGCCCTGTGCAGAAGTCTCCATACTCCCTACTTCTGAGTGAAATGGCTTTTTAGCACCAGTTTGTTCCTCCTGTGTGACAGGGCGTAAGAATTAAAGTTTTTATACATTTTATGCTCATTGTCAAAATGTGCCATTCCCAGGTATATGACACAAAGGTTATTCAGATGCTGTGGAGACATCCTGAGCTTGGGATCTTGAACCATTATAACTGGACAGTTATGTACAGACCCAAAACTGAATAATAACATTAATAGCAGTGACATACAACAGGTGTTAACCTAACTGGAAGAAGCAATGCAAGCACTCAAAGTACATATTAATACTGGGGAACATTGACGGGAGATGAAAGACACATGCATAGTACTGATTAAACTGAGAGGTGTAGGGAGCATATGAAAAAGGAGCATAGAAAGTGCAGAAGAAATAAAACAGGAAGGAAAGCAGTGCAGTAGTTCAAAACGGTCCTAACAACTGCTCATATATAATCATCAAAAGAAAGAAATCTGCAGTATAAGACAGAAATGTGCTCTCTATTATGGCTTTAATAACAGCAAGAAGATCTAAAGAATTCCCTGAAGTGAGAGGGATTATGGGGCAGTAGAAGAGCTCAAGCTTGTGAGGAGTTCTTTGCAAGGCAAAATAGCTGCCAAGGTGACCAGTTCATTGTTTTTCAGAATCCAGAAAGGTCTACAGAAATCCATAATCCTCAACCATGACAAACCAGTAGTTATTCTTTCTGTTGTATATACAACTAAAATAGTACTATCTGTGAAGATGCTGCATTTATGGAAAACACCATCTCTAAAAACTGGATACGTACCCCCCCAAAACAAATATATAGAGACAGAACGGGACGGGGGAAAAGGTATGAGTAACAGTAGTGTTTGTTTTCCTCTCTGTATTAAAAAAGTTCCAGCACAATGCACTTTTTTCTTTTACCAGCAGCTGCTAACATCAGCAAGACTGAGGACTGTCTATGTAAGACTGTCTAGTGCCTGACGAGAAAAATCTTCCTTGTCTCTATGATATATCACTCAGATGGAGACAAATTATTTTTGTCACAGCATTCAATAGATTAAAGTGAAATAAAATTAGGTAGGCTTTCTTTTCTTTGGATTTGAAGGCAAGGAAATGAAAGTATTATAAAGTACATTCTGGTTTTTGGTAAATAACTCTTTTTTGTAACTGCACTTTGGGAGAAAAAAAATAAGGTAGAGTTCAATTGCAGGCAATAATGGACTTCTCTTTTAATGATTGTTTCATTTATTTATTTTACCTCTATAGCTTTTGACACTTTTTAGTGTATTTTTCTCTCATTTCTTTGTTACTCGGTGTGTGTGTGTGTGTGTGTGTGTGTGTGTGTGTGTATATATATATATATATATATATATATCCCATTTAGAAATTCTGGGCTTATTAGATAAGAGAAACACTATATTTTCTCATTTTATCCTCAACTGTCCACTTTGTCTCTATGTCTCTTATTTAGTTACTCAGCTTTTTGTGGACTTTTTTCATTTATGGGGCACTCACAGCATGAGCTAACCCTGTGGTAGGAGTGTTTTGATCTTTAAATGATCTTGTACCATATGTTCTTCCAGTACTGGCACCAGTGTCCTCACCAGATATGGGGAATTTTTATTATGGGACCTCTGTACTGTGTTTTGTTTTTATTACCAAATTTTACATTTTACTTTCTCAGTTTTTCCTACTACCTCTGGAACTACCCAATACACTTATCACATATTGTTCAACTTTCATCTTGCATGTCTTGACACTTTATTACTACATCTTTTAGTACAGAATACATTATAGAAACTAGGTCTATCCATTTTGATAATAAACGCTGCATTGATCATTTGCTTATCATTTACAATGCTTATTTTGTCTTGCTTCAGCCATATTAATTGCTACTAAAGAATAATCCCCTGTGATTATTTCCTAACTTTCAGTAAATGTACTGCATGGCTTCTAATGCTCCTCAGCTTACGTTAAAACATTGGAAAAAAAGTCTTCAATGTAACCAGCTTTACACGTTAATGCACCTTTTGGTGCTCAGACGCTTAAAGTACATCATAGTTTGCAAAAGATGTGTAACAGTACATCGTTCTGTATAGTAAAACCTCTACCAGTCTGTAACTCATACTTTAGATTTAGATTTTACAAACCTTACCATTATCATAAGCTGCCATTATTAACTTTTCAACTTTTGGTTTAAATTCATCTCCCCTTAGCCATTCAAGATGCCAAACCTTTATTAACATGTGGTTGTTTCAAGATTTCTCTACTTTTGATTTTCCAGTTTTTTTCTTCCTGTATTCTAGTCCTTTCTTTTAGTTTTTGGTATTTTTCTGATGATACATTCTTTTTCCCCACTTGAGTGTGTTTTATCTCACTGTGTGTGACACAACACTTCCACACAAAAATTGTGTCACATACTGCACATTTATATGAACTGTCCCATTTTTATTTCACCAAATGTTTATAGTTTCCAATACCATGACACAAAGGGAATTCATTCCAAAGTTAAGGTACAACTGAAGTTCATAAATTAGTACTGTTTCAGTAACAGTGTACCTCTTGATGCTCAAAATGTACCTGGAGTGGCCTCCTTGTGTAATTCATATGGGGCTATCTGAATGGTAGCATGTTTATTCAGGATAATTCATTGTTGTTTGCCTTGTTGCACCAGGTACTATAGGAACTATCTCAGTGGAATTATTCAGGAGAATTCATTGTTGTTTGTCCTGTTGCACCTCCTACTATAGGAACTATCTCAGTGTAATTATTCAGGATAATTCATTGTTGTTTGCCCTGTTGCACCTCCTACTATAGGAACTATCTCAGTGTAATTATTCAGGAGAATTCATTGTTGTTTGTCCTGTTGCACCTCCTACTATAGGAACTATCTCAGTGTAATTATTCAGGAGAATTCATTGTTGTTTCTCCTGTTGCACCTCCTACTATAGGAACTATCTCAGTGGAATTATTCAAGAGAATTCATTGTTGTTTCTCCTGTTGCACCTCCTACTATAGGAACTATCTCAGTGGAATTATTCAAGAGAATTCATTGTTGTTTGTCCTGTTGCACCTCCTACTATAGGAACTATCTCAGTGGAATTATTCAGGAGAATTCATTGTTGTTTCTCCTGTTGCACCTCCTACTATAGGAACTATCTCAGTGGAATTATTCAGGAGAATTCATTGTTGTTTGTCCTGTTGCACCTCCTACTATAGGAAGTATCTCAGTGTAATTATTCAGGAGAATTCATTGTTGTTTGCCCTGTTGCACCTCCTACTATAGGAACTATCTCAGTGTAATTATTCAGGAGAATTCATTGTTGTTTGTCCTGTTGCACCTCCTACTATAAGAACTATCTCAGTGTAATTATTCAGGAGAATTCATTGTTGTTTGTCCTGTTGCACCTCCTACTATAGGAACTATCTCAGTGTAATTATTCAGGAGAATTCATTCTTGTTTGTCCTGTTGCACCTCCTACTATAAGAACTATCTCAGTGTAATTATTCAGGAGAATTCATTGTTGTTTGTCCTGTTGCACCTCCTACTATAAGAACTATCTCAGTGTAATTATTCAGGAGAATTCATTGTTGTTTGTCCTGTTGCACCTCCTACTATAAGAACTATCTCAGTGTAATTATTCAGGAGAATTCATTCTTGTTTGTCCTGTTGCACCTCCTACTATAAGAACTATCTCAGTGTAATTATTCAGGAGAATTCATTGTTGTTTGTCCTGTTGCACCTCCTACTATAGGAACTATCTCAGTGTAATTATTCAGGAGAATTCATTGTTGTTTGTCCTGTTGCACCTCCTACTATATGAACTATCTCAGTGTAATTATTCAGGAGAATTCATTGTTGTTTGTCCTGTTGCACCTCCTACTATATGAACTATCTCAGTGTAATTATTCAGGAGAATTCATTGTTGTTTGTCCTGTTGCACCTCCTACTATAGGAACTATCTCAGTGTAATTATTCAGGAGAATTCATTGTTGTTTGTCCTGTTGCACCTCCTACTATATGAACTATCTCAGTGTAATTATTCAGGAGAATTCATTGTTGTTTGTCCTGTTGCACCTCCTACTATAGGAACTATCTCAGTGTAATTATTCAGGAGAATTCATTGTTGTTTGTCCTGTTGCACCTCCTACTATAGGAACTATCTCAGTGTAATTATTCAAGAGAATTCATTGTTGTTTGTCCTGTTGCACCAGGTACTATAGGAACTATCTCAGTGGGATTTTTCAGGAGAATTCATTGTTGTTTGTCCTGTTGCACCTCCTACTATAGGAACTATCTCAGTGTAATTATTCAGGAGAATTCATTGTTGTTTGTCCTGTTGCACCTCCTACTATATGAACTATCTCAGTGTAATTATTCAGGAGAATTCATTGTTGTTTGTCCTGTTGCACCTCCTACTATAGGAACTATCTCAGTGGGATTATTCAGGAGAATTCATTGTTGTTTGCCCTGTTGCACCTCCTACTATAGGAACTATCTCAGTGGGATTTTTCAGGAGAATTCATTGTTGTTTGTCCTGTTGCACCTCCTACTATAGGAACTATCTCAGTGTAATTATTCAGGAGAATTCATTGTTTTTTGCCCTGTTGCACCTCCTACTATATGAACTATCTCAGTGTAATTATTCAGGAGAATTCATTGTTGTTTGTCCTGTTGCACCTCCTACTATAGGAACTATCTCAGTGTAATTATTCAGGAGAATTCATTGTTGTTTGTCCTGTTGCACCTCCTACTATAGGAACTATCTCAGTGGAATTATTCAGGAGAATTCATTGTTGTTTGTCCTGTTGCACCTCCTACTATAGGAACTATCTCAGTGGAATTATTCAGGAGAATTCATTGTTGTTTCTCCTGTTGCACCTCCTACTATAGGAACTATCTCAGTGGAATTATTCAAGAGAATTCATTGTTGTTTGTCCTGTTGCACCTCCTACTATAGGAACTATCTCAGTGTAATTATTCAGGAGAATTCATTGTTGTTTGCCCTGTTGCACCTCCTACTATAGGAAGTATCTCAGTGGAATTATTCAGGAGAATTAATTGTTGTTTGTCCTGTTGCACCTACTACTATAGGAACTATCTCAGTGTAATTATTCAGGAGAATTCATTGTTGTTTGCCCTGTTGCACCTCCTACTATAGGAACTATCTCAGTGGAATTATTCAGGAGAATTCATTGTTGTTTGCCCTGTTGCACCTCCTACTATAGGAACTATCTCAGTGTAATTATTCAGGAGAATTCATTGTTGTTTGCCCTGTTGCACCTCCTACTATAGGAACTATCTCAGTGGAATTATTCAGGAGAATTCATTGTTGTTTGCCCTGTTGCACCTCCTACTATAGGAACTATCTCAGTGTAATTATTCAGGAGAATTCATTGTTGTTTGTCCTGTTGCACCTACTGCTCCATTTCCTACTTGCACAGACATTTCACAGCTTTATCTCTCAGTACACAGAACATTATAGCTTCCAGAATAATTATTTTAATACTCAATGCTACTTTTGTCCCTTTTCTTTGACTACAATATCTATTTTTCTTGCTTCTACCTTACTGAATGTTGATACAGGATGATCACAGCTGATAGCATTGTTGCCTCATAGGAAGAGGTTCACTGGTTTGATTCTTGGCTGGGGTTCTGCTTGGAGATCTCCCTGTACTCGTGTAGATTTTCTCCGGGTGCTCCAGTTTCTTCCAACATTCCAAAGACATACAGTAGATGGAATGGACATCCTAAATTGGCCATAGGGGTGTGTGGTATGGAAAAACTACAGTAGTAGGGCTAGCCAGCAGGCAGTGTAAACCTTGATTCAGATGACTGTCACTGTTGAAGTGACAACCTGACCCCATATAGAAAAATGTGGAAAAGGGGTTGTGGATGGATGGACACACGATGATCTGATTGAGACGTACACTAAATGTTTGTGGTTTATGTATCTGGTGGTTCTTAGCTTAGGGTAACCATAAGGCATTCTTTAGCAACAATCAAACCCACCACCTTTTCTCCACCAAGTATCTCTAAACAGCAGGTCTTAATCACTCTTTCCAAGGTCAAACACACACAGCTTGTATGGGACCCGATAACATCCCTGACTACATTCTCACTGGTTTAAAACAGGACTTAACACCATTGGGTACTCTTCAACCACAGCCTAAGCACTGCTTTTGACCCTGCTGAATGGAAAACAGCTCCTGTCATCCCCTTGCACAAGGGGGGTGAATCCACTGACTCTGGGAACTATAGACCCTTTAGCCTAACCAGCCTCATTTACAAGGCCATGGAAAGACTCATCATGGACCTTACAAACAAGGCTATAGGAGACCTTCAAACACTTCACCTGACCCAGTTTAGTTTTAGTTAAAGGGGGATCCTGCCTGTTGAACCTAGTGGACTTCTTTGAGACTGTCACCAAAGTCCTGCACAAAGGCACACCTATGCACATGGCTTACCTATACTTGGCCATGGGATTTGACATTACCCCCCCTCCACTCAGGCATCATTGAAAAACTCACTCAGCTGGGGGTCAACCCATATACTGTCAGGTAGATTGCAAACTGCCTCACCAACAGTACACATACAGTTAAAATAGGGGACACAACCTCCACCAGCATACCCATTACCAGTGGTGTTCCACAGGGATTGGTGCTGGGGCCCCTATTGTTTGGAATCTACTTCTCAGAAGTATGGGCAAAAACAAAAGGACTGTGGCTGAGAACTGCAAACTGTGAGCAGTCATTGACTCCCCAAATTTATTTATTTACCATTTGTTTACCATGAAAGTTCAACTTGGAATGAGTCAATTTTCAGCAGAAGCCCTGGGAGAAATGCTCCAGGAGCATATCTTTGTAACGTGGGAGGAAATCTCAGCACCCGGAGGAAACCCGCATGAATGCAGAGAGGCCATGCAAACTCCACACAGAAGGTACCCCAGCCATGAATTGAACTGGAGAACATCTTTCTGTGAGGTGAGAACACAACCACTGTACCATCAACATTCTACAAGATAGACTTACACAAACTAATGACTGGTGCCAAAGTCATGGTCTTAACTCAATGCAAAAAAATGCATTATCATCCCTTCTGGAAAAGGCAATGTCCCTACAAATTATCATATTAATAACAACACCCTAAGCTCTAAATCAATGGTGAGAGATTTGGGCACACAGGTCAACAGCAACCTTACTTTTGATTACCATATCTCCAAGGTGGTAAGGAAGGCCTTCTATGTTGCTCACCTCATAAGCAAGGGCATAGCTTCCAGAACAAAAGAGGTTATAACCCCCCTGTTTTCTTCCCTCATCAGGCCAATAATATAATACAATGCTCCTTTTGCAGCCATTCCAACTTTCTTTCCTTTTCTTCTGATCTTTTTCTTGTCTGAAAAAGTTTTACCCATTCAAGTTGTGCTATAAGATCCTCATCTGATGAACTATACAATTTTAAATCCACAAAAAAGTACATGGGATGTCTTTAAACAAGGTTAACTTGCAAGAGTTAATTACATAAACAGCCTAAATGGGGTAAAGGTAAGACAAAATAGTAGCAGTGACAAAGAATCCCCCTGCATAACCTCCTTTGAATTTTTATCCCTGAGATAACAATTTATCCTTTGTTATAGCTTAGCTGCACAGTGGTCTGCCACCATTTCATTGTCACTACAATGTAATTGATCAAAGTAGGGTGTATCTGATACAACTGTAATAATTCCATTATCCATAAATCTGGAATACTGTTTAATGTTTTTATTTCACATGGATGTTCTCATGGGATGCAAACTGAGACTTCCAAATAAAAAGGCATGTTATAGATTTATACTTGTCATGGGCTGTAAGGCAGATATTATTTACAAACCTCTTGTCACATATTCCCACTTATATGGCTTCTTCCTTTTTTTTTAATAATTTCTCCATCTTTTGGGTTTCTAATACCATGACAAGTATGGACCCGATTCCTAAGTCAAAGTATGATTAAAGTTCATGAAATTAGTATTGTTTCAGTCTTTGATGTTAACCAGAAGTGCTCTTTGCAACACCTACAATGTTCCCAGTAATGACTCCTGCAATTTGTATGGAGTTACGTGTATCAGAAATGTATCCAAGTACAACTGTACATTATTTTTATAAGACCCGTTGCTCCTACTACTATTGAAACTGTCTGGGTATACTTCTTCCACAATGGTCTCATTTCTGCCTGCACATCCTGATATTTTGACTGTATCTCTCTGTATGTAAGACACTAGTCACTGAGTGTAACAATTTCAATTATCAATGCTACTTTTGTCTTCTTTTCATGGACTGCGATATCTAATTTTCTTGCATCTATTTTTGAACTGTTGGTAATTTGTGATCCCATGCAATATAAACTTCATCATTTTCTATGATGCTTTGTGGTTCATGTTTCCAGTGTTTTTCAGCTACTTCAGTATTATAATGTTTGAACAGTCCCCAGTGCAACAGTCTTGCCACATTATTATGCCTTTCAGTATACAGTCCTTCTGCCATCAGTATATCATAACCAGCAATAATATGTGTGACTGTTTCTAATCCTGTTTTACAAAATCTACATTTGTCTGTTTCTCCCACATGTTCAACTGACTTTGTAAACCAACGTGTACGTAGTTCATTGTCTTGGGCTGACAATATTAACCTTTCCTGATTTCGATCCTGATCAACATGAGGTTGTTCTAAGAGTTTTCTATACTTACAACTATATTTATGCATTTTCCACACTTCTTGCCTTCTCATCTGATCCTTCTTCCTATACTCTTTCTTTTGTTTTTTGGCACATTCAGTTGCTGCCTGATTTTTATCTACTTTTGATTTGATTTCCATTCCTGCTTGACACTGATATGCTTCTGTTAAATTAAGCAGGAAAGTCATCTTAGACTTATTCTCATGTTTTAAAACTTTCACCAAATTTGGGTCTTGTGAGGTCAGCAAATATGTATGCAGTCCTACGATTGCAGATCTATACATGTAATCATTTTCAATAAGGACCATATCGCTTTCAGAATGGGGAATATATATATATATATATATATATATATATATATATATATATATATATATATAGTCTTGGTATACACTGATTCATTTGTTAAGCATTAAGCATCTTCCTTGTTTTCTTGGCCAAGCAATCCAACACCTTTGGGGGCCAATCACCCCAAAACTGTAAGGACAGGAAGAGCAAATAGATTTATAGCTTGAACTTTGTTCCTAGATGTCAACAGTGTTTTCAGTATTAATTTTAGTCTCCTAAAATATTCCTTACTATGTTTTATTTGCATTTGTTCATGTTTTATTGTTGATCTTTCATCAACTCCCAAATAGTTATACATTCTCTCATGCCCAAGCTCTTCCATATCACACTCCTGTCCCAATCTGATGTTTTCTTGGTGTTGCAGCTTTCTGCTTTAAAGATTGCTTTTGCACATTTATCAAGACCAAATTACATTCTTATATCACCTGAAAACGGTTTGACCACTTGCTGTTGTGCTTTCAGTTCCTCATCTGATGAACTATACAGTTGTAAATCATCTACAAAAAGAAGATGAGAAGTCTTTATACTTTGTTGTTATCTGGGAGTCAAATTGTAGCCATGACCTAATCTGTTAAGTAGACGGCTTAATGGGTTAAGGGCAAGACAAAAAAGCAGCGGTGACATAGAGTGACCTTGGAATATCCCTCTTTGAATTTTTATCCCTGGAATGATCATTTGTCCTTTATCATGGCTTAACTGCAAAAGTACAGTTGTGTACACTTACCATAAATGTAGATGTTCGAGTGTATTCACTGTTGCAGTCATTACATTTGGGTAATCCTGCTGGCAGGTTGCCCTCAGTTGGCCTGAATTCCAAAGTCCTGGGTCCTGCGTCAGCTGCTGTCGCCCCTACCCTGATGTCAGGTCGTCAGGGGTATAAAAGATGCAGCCGACACCATTTTCTTTAGTTTTTCTTGCCCCAGATATCAGGTGTCCCCTAAAAGGGTAGCCAAAATGTATATATATATATATATATATATATATATATATATATATATATATATATATATAAATACATGCACCAATATAAACTTTACCTTCATCTACAAGCAAATACACTACATAGGTTGTATAAATCAGAGAAGGAAAGATAGGTTCCATCAGAAGAAAGGGGGGTGGCGGGTGGGTAACCTGGACTGCAACAGTGAATACACTCGAACATCTACATTTATGGTAAGTGTACCCAAATGTACTATGTTCTTCATGTTTCACTGTTGCAGTCATTACATTTGGGTAGAGTCCCAAAGCTATGGTTGGGAGGCTGGAGCTAAACAGCATTAGGAGTGGCTATGAAGCCCTGCAGAACTGCAGTGGCAAAGCCTGCCCTGGATTTAGAGTAGAGTGGCAGATGATAGTGCTCTGTAAAGGTGTGCACTGAACTCCAAGTAGCAGCCTCTAAAATGTCCTTGGTTGGTACTCCCCTGAGAAAGGCTGCTGAAGTGGCTGCAGCTCTGGTTGAATGTGGCCTAATGCCCTTAGGCACTCACTTGCCATGGTGTACGTAGCAGAAACAAATGCAGTGGCCTATCCACTTTGAAATAGTCTGCTTTGAGATAGCCTTTCCTTGTGATCCTGCAGCATATGCCACTAGTAATTGCTCTGTCTTTCTGAAAACTTTGGTTCTGTCCAAGTAGAATCTAAGCTGTCTGTGTACATCCAAAGAATGCAGAATTCTCTCTCCCTTGTTCTGTGGATTTGGATAAAAAGTTGGCAGATGAATAGTTTGGTTAAGGGCCACACTGGACACCACCTTAGGCATAAATGTTGGGTTTGTCCTCAGAGAGACCATGTCTGGATAAAAAATGATAAAAGGTTCCACAGCCATGAGTGCCTGTAGCTCTGAAACTCATCTTGCAGAAGTTATTGCTAGGAGCAGAGCTGTTTTCCAAGATAAAAACTTTATATCAGCAGTAGCAGCTGCCTCAAAAGGAGGCAGGGTGAGTTTTTACAAGACATAGTTGAGGTCCCATGCAGGCATTGGTGATCTCCTTGGAGGCCTTAAATATTTGGCTCCTCTGAGGTACTGTTTTAATAAGGGATGAGAAAAGATTGGTGGCTCTGTATTGCAATGAGCCGAAATGGCAGAGGCATGAATTTTAATAGATGAAAAAGATAGGCCTTTGTCAAAGGAAGGACACTCAGTAAACTCGGAGCTATAATATATAACATTAAGTATCCTGTTTTTTGTTTATTTTGTTCTTTATTTCTTTGTTGAAATTGTCCACTTGTTTATGATAACTTGTTGCAGTTAAACTCAAAACTTTCTGCTGTTTGTTTCCCACCCTCCTCCATGTTGGTATAGTGTTTTTTATAGTGGGTGGCTTTGCAGTTTGCCCTAATGTAAATTTGATCTGGGACCCTCCTCCCAGTTCTACCCAGTACAGGGAGAACATTTGGAGAAGGCCATCAGCTTAGTTTCTGCTCTCCTTTCTCTTTTCTTTTTCTCTTCCAAAAAAAAAAAAAAAAAAAAAATCTATCTGCTTGTATTTATTACTGCTTGGTGTAACTCATTCTAAGCCTTGTGGTCTGCACTGTAGTAGCAGAATAGGTAGCTTACATCCTTCTAAGTTGGGAACTGCTGATTGAGGGCTCAGTGTCTGTTATTCTAAAAGTGTATTAATTCTGGGTTCTGCACTCTTGTGGTAGGAGAGGCTGGACTCTGTCCTTCTGAGCTGGGAATTTCTGGTTAAAGGCTTATAGTGACTGCATATTTGAACTGCTTCTTACTGAAATTGGTACACCTTGTTTGCTGTAGCATAGACTAGATCCAGGCCTGCTGAATCTAGCTTTGTTTGTATAACTTGAGCACTAATCCAGGCATTCTTTAAAGTATTCAGTTGTATTTATTACTGCTGGTAGTAACTTGATTAAAGTGTAGCTATAATTTCTAAGTCTTTTGGATTAAGCACTTGGGCTTCAGACCAGTTGTTTTACATTAGGAAGGTTTGTGGCCTGCACTGTGGTGGCAGGACAGGTAGCTTACATCCTTCTAAGTTGGGAACTGCTGATTGAGAGCACAGAGTCTGTTATTCTAAAAGTGTATTAGTTCTGGTTTAAGCACTTGGGCTTCAGGCCAGTTATTTTACGTTAAGAAGGATTGCGGTCTGCACTCTTGTGGGAGGAGAGGCTGGACTCTGCCCTTCTGAGCAGGGAATTTCTGGTTAAAGGGTTATAGTGCCTGCATAGTCTAACTGTTTTTTACTGAAATTGGTACACCTTGTTTGCTGTAGCATAGACTAGATCCAGGCCTGCTAAATCTAGCATTGTTTGTATGCTTGTTGCTTGTTTATTTCCCTGAAACGCTAATTCCACCTAAAATTAGCACTTCTGTGGATCCCTAGTGATATCTGCATTGCTTACTGTACTTATTTCCTTGTTTCACTTGAAAGAAAGTTACTGTTTGTCATTTTTGCATTTAAGTTACCTGTAACACATTGCATTTAAGTTACCTGGCACTTGCTCACTAAAGCAATTATATAAGTCAGCTCTAAAAAATTAAAAGCACTACACCCTCACAAACTCCCTTGAGTACCTTGTTCCCCATTGGCCCTTTTTTCAATTATAAAGGAATTCCCAATACTATTCTAGCATGTCCAAAGGTCAGTTGTCAATCTCCTCTCGGTCCAGCTGGTGAATCTGGGAATCTTGAGGCAATGTTACAACTGCCTCATGTACACAGACAACCCTCTCCTCCTCCCAACAAATTCCAACACATGTGAGAGATGCAACCATATAGCCAAACTGGAGGCTAAGCTCTCTCAACTCAGTACTGGCGTAAACAGTCAGGAGGAAACCACACTCACTACAATTCCAGTCTCACATAGACCTACCACGACAACAAACCAAACACATACACACACAAAAACATACTCTGAGGCTCTAAATAAAAATCTGCCTAAGCAGCAGAGACCTCCAAAGCAGACACCCAAGAAACCGCTACCCCAAAACAAAACACGTGCAACACATAGCTCACAAAGCCAGTGTGCTAAACAACACACGATACACTTGTAATAGGTGACTATCGTCAGGCACACGGACGTCCCGCTCACCAGGCTGAACAAGGAGAAGGTCACGGTGAGTTGCCTGTCGGATCCACCACATAACACAAGCACTCAGGTCACTCCAAGGCACAAATATGACTCAGTCATTGTCCATGCTGGTGTGAATGACCTGAGGACCTTGAGTAGCATCTTACCCTCACCAAGAATGATGCCACAATATGAAGACAAGATGATCAATTTCAACAATTGGCTTAAGTATTGGTGTCATTCAAAGGGGATCAATGCCTGTCAGCCTGGGATGACATGCTCGACAAGCCATGATGCTTCGCTAGGGATGGCTTGCACCTGTCACCCTGGGCTTTCGGATATTGGCAACCCATAGTGCCTTTTTTAGGCAAGGCTCAAAGACAAACCCACCTCCATAGGTATCACAAGGGATAAGAAACTAGTCTAAACCTCAAGATGCACACACTCGAAACTCTCCTTAGCATGGAGAACATCGACATCTGTGCAGTAACAGAAACCTGGTTCAAGGCTCCGAGAGCACCCCAGCACTACCAGGTTATACCTCATACCATGCAACCACAAAAGGAGGGAAAAGATACCCACACCTCCAGGTTGGTGGCACAGCATCAGAGACTATCCATGTTCAACTAACTGTGGGTAAAACTGCCTTCCAGTTTATAGCCTGCTACAGACCACCCTCCCAAACACAGGAACCCCGCCTTCCTGAGAATACTGGAAAATATGAAGGTCTCTCCAAACACCATTATATTCTTCAACTACCTAAACATAGACTGGGAGCATTACTCTAGCTCCAATACCCTAGCCAAGGTTCCTAGAATTTATAAACTCAAATGCTATGGAACAACTTGTTACCACTCCCACAAGAGGAAAACATACTGGACCTGATCATCACCAACATGGGGACACTATGCTCCAGACCAGAAGTGTATCCCTCACTGGTAAGATCAGACCATAAACTAATCTCACTGGATATTCACATCCCACCCCTGCCCAGAAAACCACAGTGAAAAACTTCTCTAAAACAAATTTGCACCGCCAAAACCGAGGCAAAACCCTTCAAAGCCCGGGCCTGTGGAAAATATGGCCCAGAAGAATCCTTTATAAACGCATTCTATGAACACCTTCAGGAATGCATGGATCATGCAATCCCAAATAAAACCAAGACCCAATCCTCCAAAGGCAGATGTCCGGTCTGGTGGACCCCAGCCATAAACAAACTATACAATAGAAGGAGGAAGCTACTACATGATAGAGCAAGATCCCAAAGGGAAGGCATCTCTGATCAGTATTAGCAAAAAACTAGGCCAGCTTCGAGAGAAAAAATGCACAGGACACTAAGGATAATCACAAGGCTTTCTTGAGTTATGTTAGGAACCTTATTCCCAGATATGCTCAAATGACAAAATCCATCGAGCCCACAGACATTGCCAACATCCTAGCTGACAGGTTCAGTGCAAACTTCTCCCCCCCTCCCCACCAAAAGGGCAAATATCTATCCCAACAGCCCCTGACATCTCAGATGCTCAGGTCCTCTCCAAAAAAACACAGCATCAATGGGACCAGATGATGTCTACATGAACTCCAAGAAGAGCTAAACCCAAACATAAAACTACTGTTAAATCTTAGCCTTACTATAGGATATGTACCCAAAGAGTGGCTAGATAGTGCTGATTGATGTGATGGTTTTCTTTTGTTTCCCTTTTTTAACATTTGCAGGCTATAGAAAATAACCAGATAAAAGCACTACTTCATTATATTGTGATTGTAGCTTTAAAATGAAGCACACCATATACATGTAAAATTGAATAATATGTTTAAATAATTGAATCAATCAAGTCATTAAGTAATTATATCTTTTGGTATATAAAGTGTATGCTTTTACTAAGATTTTAAACTTATCTGAAGAAGCGTGCATTGGAAGCATGCGAAAGCGCTTATTTCTGTGGATTTTATGTGAATAAAGTTGGTGTTGATCTACTTCTTCTACTTCATTGGTACCGGATCTTCTGCTGTCGATCAACTTTAAGGGAGAGGTTCGTCTTTTTCCTGAACTGTTTTGTTGCTGGCTGCTTACCTGCTCCCTACACGATGGAAAATTCAGCGGTAGAACTTGACTACCATCCTGAAAGGACCTTGCCGAGTGCTAAATGGAATAACCTGATAGAACAAAGAACCAACCCTTTACTCAATATTGATTTATCTGCACAGTCTAATGTTAATGAACCAGGTACTGTGAATTTACTTAGTGACTTTACTCCGTTATACAGAGAATTGGAGAATAATTTGTACAAACAGTTTAGACTGATTTGGCAACGTCGTCATTTAGAGGCATGCCTTCATTTTAAAGTGGTGCCTAGGGGAATGAGGGTACTTTGCATGCCTTGCAACAGTCAAATTGCTCAAGAACTGGCAAAAACTGAATATTGAACTCAGTTTTAAATACATCAGACTGCTTATAGATTATTTTCAGCCTACAGAAAATGATCTATCCATGAAAACGGACTTACTATACAAAGATCTCATTAAGAGATTTAAAGAGGAAATGTTTGCCAGTAAAATTGATAATTTAATTAGCCAGGTCAGTGCATACGGAGATCGACTACAAATAATCAAACTACGTAAATTACAAAGAGACCAACAAGACTTTGCTAATGGCCAGGTCTTTGTATGGCCAAGATACAATCAGAGAGAAGGGATACAAAGAGCCGAAAGGGCCGATGGACAAGCAAGAATACAGGCAAATGTGAGATCAGACGTTGCCCTTTTAACAGCTACAGCCGCATCTAATGATGCGAATGCGGAAGTCTTGCTGAGTGACCACAGATCGAATACTAACGAAGATAATAGCACACCACCACCAAACCAAATGGCTTTGGCTATTCAGCCTGGTCCGGGGGCGAAACCCAAATTACAGCAAACCAATTTGGATTCTTTTACGCTGCGATGACGGATTCTTTTTACGCAACCGATGCGTAGCGAGGGATTCAAGGGGAAGATCGACAAGTCATGGAAGGCGGAAAAGGAGAACATCAGGAGAACCGACGAACAAGAGGGGTCGAGAAAGGGACTAAATGATTTAGTGTTCAACTTGTCTGACTTGTCGCTGGTTGAAACAGATTATAAACTTCTCAACAAGGGACTGAGCTTCATACCAGCGCAAGTTAGTAGTATTTCTAATATATTAACAGAGTTACGTGTTTTTATACGCAATATTGCTTTGAAGTTGTTCTTTAAACAAACAACACAGAATACTGATGGTTTTAATAATAATAATACATTGAATGCCTTTGAATGTTTTAAAAGAAAAAGTGTGTTTTCACCTGCACAACATCCATGTCTAGAATGTTTCATAAAAGCCTGTGAGAATGATCTTTATAAACACTATTCAGAATATAAAAAAGGTTCACTATCACTGTTCCACAATATAACAAAGGATGAAAGGATAGCAATGAATGCTTTATCCAATAACATGGCGATTACGATAAGACCCGCAGATAAGGGAGGGGGCCTAGTCATCCTTAACAAAGAAGATTATATAGAATATATGGGACTATTATTAAAGGATGATAGTACATATAAAGAAATTGATATAAAATCAGTAGATAAACTAATATATGAGGTACATCATGACATTTATGATATGATGATAACTAGACAAATTAGTCATGACTTTTATTTATTTTTACTCATTGAACATCCAACTATACCGTACATCAAGGGGTTGCCCAAGATGCATAAGGGCGTGTTACCACCACCTCTACGCCCTATAGTAGTTGGACATAAATGGGTTACTGAAAACATCTCCAATTTTATTGAAAAGAAACTAAAACCATTAGTGAATGATATCCCCACCATATTAAAAGATTCTTATCAACTGATTCATCATCTTAATGATATACAACACCATGTTTCAGACAAGCATTTATTAGTCACTTTAGATGTCCAGAGCCTATTTACAGCAATACCAAATACATATGGTTTAGAGGCGATAAGATATGTGTTAAATAAACATAGTACTTATAGTAATAGTGAACAGATTCTATTGAATGCCTTGATTGAAATAGTTCTTACTAATAATGTTATGATGTTTAATAATTCCTTTTATATACAACAGTGGGGGGTGGCCATGGGCACCCCCCTACTATCTAATGCTAATTTGGTTGTTTATAAATGGGAAACTACATGTCTTTTTACACATCCTGACTATCACAAAGTATTTGCATACTTCAGATTTGTGGATGATATACTTTTAATTTGGGATGGAACACCAGAGGAACTCCAAATTTTTATTAATGACTTGGAAAAAACGACAGATTTTTTAAGGTTTTCCATTGAACAGTCATACTCCAATGTTAATTTTTTAGATCTTAACATTAGAAAAGAGAATAAAGGAAGATTAGTTACATCTTTATACAGGAAAGAGTATTGGAAAAACACGTTGCTACAATATGATAGTATGCACCCCAGATTTACATTTACAAATATTTTGAAAGGACAATTTACAAGGATAAGCAAGATATGTCAGGACCAAAGTGAATGTAACATTGAATTTCATAAGTTAGAACAGTTATTTCTGGATAGAGGTTATAATTCTCAAACTGTGGCTTGCATGAAAGAAAAGTTTATTAGTGATTCTAGCCATGTGCCAAGAGTAACACACAATTACAAATCTATAAATAAATATAAATTTCAAGGACAAGATAAACAATATGACCAGAAACAAGTGAGATGTATAATTAGTTATACCAGCGATAATAAGTATATAACCGATATTATCAGTAAGAATTGGTCAATTTTAGTTACTAATGAAGAAATAAAAAATGTAATAGGAGATAGACCTTCTTTCACATACAAAAATACAAAGAATTTAAAAAGAATTTTATGTAATGAGAAGTTAAATGAACTGAGTAATAACAGGGGAAATACAGGTACTGTTCCTTGTGGAAGATGTAGTTCATGTAAATGGATCTCCACTAATAATAAGTTTCTACATCCTGAACTATTATTTGAATTTGACATCAGTTGTTCAGCTAGTTGTGATGATACTAATGTGATCTACTTAGCTACCTGTGAGCTATTTTCTATGTGGGCATGACAACAAGAAGGCTCAGAGACAGGATACAAGAACATTTATACGCTATAAAGAAAATAGATCCTAAAAATGCATTGTATAAACATATCTCAGAACATTCACATCACAAGTTTGTATTTAGAGTGCTGCAAAAAAGAAGTATAAATCAACGAAAAGGTGACAATTTTAATGATTTAGAGAGCCTAGAATTAGATTGGATCTTTAGGCTTCGAGCACAACAACATCCAGGCCTTAATAGTTACGTTAGCATCAGGTCACACCTAAAGAAACGTAAATACCATTGACTTCATTTATATTTTAGTGAATCTGATACATAGGTAAAGTTTTATGATAGTAGAATATTACAAATGACACCATATATTAATAGATACATTCATTGTACAGGCCACTCATTGTTCAGGTTTATTATTGTATATCATAGTTGATCATCTCACTGATTGGCTACTTATACATCCATTTGCTCCACATGCCATATTATATATAACATATGTATATAAGTGATAGTGAAGTTAAACTATATTACAGGCTATTTGTGTTGTTTATTTTATTTATCATATGTTTATACTGAATATATATATTTATATAGATTTATTTATATTTATATGCATATTTATTATTTATTTATTTATTGACTTATTATATAGCTATATGATAGATACATACTATATTCTATTATAATTATTATAGATCATCTTTTAATAAGCATATATTTTTAATACATTTTTAATATATTTTTGCAAAAATTAATAATAATATTCAACAATCTATAGAATAATATTTCCATTAATATAATATCTTATTGGCCTTTATTACAAGTTTTAGGTCATTTTTTTTTTTTTTTGGTATACTTAATAATGTATGACACATTATTGACTTATTCGTTTCTTTCTTCCTTTATTTACCCTTGTCTTTCATCCTCTTTTTTCCACCACCCCTCTCCCCCCCCCCTCCCCCCCCCCCCTAGTTTAGTTTTTGGCAAGGCTCAAAAGACAAACCCACCTCCATAGGTATCACAAGGGATAAGAAACTAAGAGTAATGCTGCTCAACGCCAGAAGTCTAAACCTCAAGATGCACACACTCGAAACTCTCCTTAGCATGGAGAACATCGATATCTGTGCAGTAACAGAAACCTGGTTCAAGGCTTCCGAGAGCACCCCAGCACTACCAGGTTATACCTCATACCATGCTTTTCGCCCAAAACTTGGATACCCACACCTCCAGGTTGGTGGCAGCATCAGAGACTATCCATGTTCAACTAACTGTGGGTAAAACTGCCTTCCAGTTTATAGCCTGCTACAGACCACACTCCCAAACACAGGAACCCCGAAAATATGAAGGTCTCTCCAAACACCATTATATTGTCAACTACCCAAACATAGACTGGGAGCATTACCCAAAGGTTCCTAGAATTTATAAACTCAAATGCTATGGAACAACTTGTTACCACTCCCACAAGAGGGGAAAACATACTGGACCTGATCATCACCAACATGGGGACACTATGCTCCAGACCAGAAGTGTATCCCTCACTGGCAAGATCAGACCATAAACTAATCTCACTGGATATTCACATCCCGACCCACCCCCCCTGCCCAGACAAACCAAAAAAAAAAACTCAAAAATTGCATTGCACACAAAACCCGAAGCAAACCCCCTTCAAAGCCCGGCTGTGTGGAAAATATGGCCCATATGAACACCTTCAGGAATGCATGGATCATGCAATCCCAAATAAAACCAAGACCCAATCCTCCAAAGGCAGACATCCTGTCTGGTGGACCCCAGCCATACACAAACTATACAATACAAGGAGGAAGCTAGTACATGATAGAGCAAGATCCCAAAAGGGGAGGCATCTCTGATCAGTATTAGCAAAAACTACGGCACTCATAAAAATCAAAAAGGCCAGCAAAATTGCACAGGACACTAAGGATAATCACAAGGCTTTCTTTAGTTATGTTAGGAACCTGAATTCCCAGATATGCTCAGAATTAGTCCAAAATGACAAAAATCCACCGAGCCCACAGACATTGCCAACATCCTAGCTGACAGGTTCAGTGCAAACTTCTCCCACCAAAGGGCAAATATCTATCCCAACAGAGTGCTGCCCCTGACATCTCAGATGCTCAGGCAGGTAAGAGCCTAAAACACAGCATCAATGGGACCAGATGGTGTCAAGAAGAGCTAAACCCAAACATAAAACTACTGTTAAATCTTAGCCTTACTACAGGATATGTACCCAAAGAGTGGCTTACAGCAACAGTGGTCCCTCTCCACAAAGGTGGTGCCTCAACGGATCCTGGAAACTATCGCCCCATAAGCCTGACTAGCTTGGTCTGCAAAGCTATGGAAAGGATCATCATGGACCTCATAAATAAAGATATTGGGGACCTACAGACACTGGATCCTACCCAGTTTGGCTTTGTTAAGGGCAGATCCTGCCTCAACAGTCACCAAGGCCATTGACGAGGGAAAGTGGTCCACACAGCCTACCTGGACCTCGCAAAAGCCTTGATACAAATACCCCCCTCGGGGCATATAGATAAGCTCACCAGCTTAAATATAAACCCTATGTCACTAGATGGGTTGCAAACTGGCTCAAGGACAGAACCCACATGGTTAGAATTGCTGGAGCCATGTCAGACTCCAAACCAGTTACAAGTGGCATCCCACAAGGTCAGTCCTGGGACCTCTCTTGTTCGGTATATATTTCTATGACTGCAAACTGGATAATCAACTCTCCAGCAAACACAAGCATCCTCCAAAAGGGCCTCATAGAAACAGACAACTGGTGCCAGAGCCATGGCCTCAAGCTAAGCGCCAAAAAGTGTATAGTCATTCATAGGTGGTAATCCATTAATTACAGAAGAAGTCATTAGGGACCTGGGGACCCAAGTTGATAGTGGTTAGAAAAACATTTTATATAGCCCACCTAATCATGAAGGGATTAGATCAGGGAGGTCATCGTGCCTCTTTACTCATCCCTCATCAGGCCCATAATTGAGTACAATGCCCCTTTTGGGATGTACCTTACCAGACACCTGCAGCAACTGGAAAGACCCCAAAAGTACCTCACCAAGAGGATCAAAGGGCTCAAACAGATGCCATATGCTGCCCGGTTAAAGAAACTCCAGCTCTACTCAGTGGCATACCGTGCCTGATGTATAAAGCCATGTCCAACCCAGAATTAATGGACATGCTGCACCTCAGAAAATCCAAATCCCATCGAGCTACGCACTCGAGAGACTTGAACCTCAGCACTGAAATAAATAGGACATGCTGGAGGGACAGATTCATAACCCAGAGGCTCCCTTCACTCAGGAATAAAATCCCAGTCCAGGTTAGGCAGAGTCCCACATTGACTCTCTCTTCAAGAGGAATCTTGATGAGTGGATGGGAGATCGCAGGTGTACCCCGGCTATCACTTCTGTGTCACTGTTAGACAGAGGCACAGTATACTAACCTCAAAAAAAGGTATAGCAAAATTAATTTAAAATGGGTGGCTTATAAATGCCCTAGGGCAGATAGCCTAGTATGAACCTATGAACCTCAGTTAAGTATTGTAAAATCTGAGGAATATTGGCACCGCTGTATCAGTTCCTTGTGCCTGGTTCCAAGCACAGAATCCTTTCCATTTTCCAGCATAAGATTTTCTAGTACTAGGCCTTTTGGCCTCCAAAATGACATCCATCACAGCTTTACTGAGAGGTGTGTTTTGTATGACTACATTACCCGCCATGCTGCCAGGTTTAAAGTCCTGAGTTGGCTGTGCAGGATCTGATTGTTTTGCTGGGACAGTAGATGAGGTATTTCAGGTAAGGTCCAAGCTGGGCATTGAGACAAGTTCATTAGGATTGGAAACCAATACTGGTGGGGCCAGTCTGGGACAATCAGTATCATTTTTGGCTTCTCCTGTCCGACTTTTAGGAGTACCTTGGGGAGGAGAAGCAGTGGGGGAAAGGCATATACTGATAGGGTTTTTCCAGCTGAAAGATAAGGTGTCCACTTTCCATGCTTGTCTGTGACAAGTCCTTGTGCAGAATCGTTTTAGTTGGTAGTTGTGAGGGGAGGCAAATAGATCTATGTCCGGGCATCCCCATTTCCTTGTTATCATGCTGAAGACTTGTGGATCCAGCTTCCACTCTTGGGGATCCATGAGGTTTCTGCTTAGTTCGTCTGCCAGAGTATTTTCCTTTCCTGGGAGGAATTGTGCCTGCAGATGTACTTGGTAAGTCAAAGCTGTGTCCCACAAAGTCATGGCTAGTCTGCAAAGGGGGTAAGAATGTGTGTCCCCCTGCTTGTTTATATACCACATGACCATGGTGTTGTCTGTCTTTATCAGTAATTGTCCCGGATGAAGTAGGTCCTTGAAGGTTGTCAGGGCATTCTGAACAGCTAGCATCTCTTTTTGATTGATATGTAGATGCATTTGGGTTGAGGACCATGTGCCCTGGATGCATCTTCCTGCCATGTGGGCCCCCCAGGCATAATCTGATGCATCCGTTGTTAGTGTCTTCCCAGCTGGGGGTAATGTGAATGGCTGTCCCTTGTTTTGGTGACAAGTCTTTGCCCACCATCGAAACTCCTGTTGTGGCAGGGAATGAGAGTAATCATTGTTTCCAGGCTGTGGCAATGTTGAGTCCAAACACTTTTTAGGTACCATTGAAGTTTCCTTATATGCAGTCTTGCATATGGAATTAGTAGGATGCAGGATGCCATGAAGCCCAAAGCCTGCAGATTTTTTCTTGCAGATATCTGGGCCTTTGTTGCCAATATTTTGAAATAGGTAGTCAGTTGCCTTTGTTTGTCTGGAGTGAGATAAGCCATCTGGGCGGTTGTATTTAAGCTTGCACCCAGGAATATTATCTCTTGAGAGGGTACTAGTTTTGATTTCTTTTCATTGACTGTGTACCCTAGGCATGTTAGTAGTCTTTTCACAAATGCCAGATGTTGAAGAAGAATGTCCTTGTTCTCTGCTTGAATAAAACAGTCATCCAAGTAAGGATATATTTGTATTTCTCTTTGTCTGCAGAACGCAGTTACTGGTGCCAGGCACTTTGTAAAGACCCTGGGTGCAGTAGATAAGCCAAAGAGCAGTGCAGATAATTGGTAATGCATTGAGCCAGCCTTGAATCTGAGGTATCTTCTGCATAATTGTCTGATTGGTACATGCAGGTATGCCTCTTTTAGGTCTAGAGTCACAAGCCAAGCGTTCTTGCCCAGCATGGGCAGTAGCTGCTGCAAAGTCAACATCTTGAATTTTAGTATATCTAGGAATGTGTTCAGAATAGATAGGTCCAGTATTGGCCTCCAGGCCCTGTCCTTTCTGGGTACCAAGTACAGTCCTGAGTAAAAGCCTTGTCCCTGCTCTTGCTCTGGTACTTGTTGAATGGCCCTCATGTCCATGAGGGATGAGACTTGTTTTGTGCCTCTGCCCATTGATTTTTTGGCAGATCTGGCCAGCCATTTACCTTTGGCAGGGTATGGGAATGGAACTTTTAGCCTTGTGACACGATATTTCAAATCCACTTGTCCTGGGTTCTAATGTGCCAATTTTGAGAAAAAAGTGCTAATTTTCCCCCTAAGGGTGCTGCCAGGAGATAAGTGCTTAGTGCAGGCAGGGGAAAGTCATTGGGACTGTTTCCTGTATGGTTGTGATTTGTCTTCTCCAACTTTGGAGGTAGAAGTACCCCATTTATTTGACCTGTCTGAACCTTGTGCCTGGGATCTGCCTCTAGGGCGTCTGCCCCTTTGAGGTCTGTCTGAAACAGGAAAGGACCAATTCTTTGTAGGCCAGTGTCTACTAAACCTAGGTGGCTGTACTTGTAAAAAATATTTGACAGTTTGCATAGATTTAGCTTTGTCCTCCATTTTCTTTAACATCTCTTCTGCCTTAACACCAAACAAAGTATCATGCTGTAAAGGTGCATCTAATAATTTAACTTTGATCAGGCAGATTTTGTTCCTTTAACCAAGCATGCCTCCTAATTACAGAACCTGTAACTGCGGCCCTGCAGGAGGCCTCCAAAGAATCAAAACCACATTGCAAAGTATGCTTTCCAACTTGTTCAGCTGCATGCAATAAATCCTGCATTTCCTTGTTTTCTGCACATTCAGAGTTTAATATCATTTTCTGTTTAAGCAATGCCATGACATGTTGCTGATATTTGAGAATATGAAACTGACAGTTTAAGGCCCTTATAGCCAAGGTAGCAGATGAGTAAACCTTTTTCCCCATCTATCCAGTGCCCTAGAATCTCTGTCAGAGGGGGTAGGGTTTTTTGCAGCGGAAGCCTTAACTCCCTTGAGACCCTGTGAAATAGTTTCAGGGTCTGCAGCAGGGTTTTTAAAAAGGAATTTATGAGAGTCAGGAACCCTGTAATATCTGTCAGGCTTAAAAGGAGCTGGAGGTAAGGAGTCAGGGGTAAGACTAGACTCCGAAAACACATAATCTACAATGTCTAACACAGGTGGAATGGCTAGTGGCCTGTGTTGAGGTAGTAAAAGGAAATCCCTGAGCCTCTTTTTAGATTCTGAAAAATCTTGGCTTTCCCAGTGGAAATGCTCCCTCATGGTATGCAAGGTTTCCCCAAAAGAACTGGAGGAGAAGCTGAAGGTATAGATTATTCAGCATCAGAACCCTCATAGGGGGGAAGAGAATATTCCTGATCAGAAGAGGAATCAGAAGAAATAGAAACCCGATCTGAAGATTCATAGTCAGTCTCTTGCCTAGGCCTCTTATCAGGAGGAGGAAGGGAATCCCTGATCAAGGTAATTAAGTCTTCGGCCATTTTGAGCATCTGATTTTTGGGCATAGAGGCCTGTCCACATGGCTCTTGAGTTTGTTTCTTTGCTTTAGAAGGTGCTTTAGCCTTTGCCTTTGAAGCTGAGGTTGGTTTAATGTAAAGATGTTTATGTCTGAATATACCCTCAGAAGCCAGGGCCTGCTCAGTGGCTCTGGACCCATCTGAAGGAATAGTATCCGAGGCTCCAATACCTTGAGTTTCCAGCGGGCATCAGAGGCTGCGAAAGCACCTCACTGAGAACTGGCGACTGGCTTAGGAGAAGCTTCGTCGTTGGTTTTGGGCCTTGGTTGTCTATCTCTCTCCTTTTCTTTGCATTTTTTGTGAACTCCGGTAGTCGGATGGCTATCCGACGACATTTCTGGATAATTAAACCGGCATCCAAAATAGTTTAAAGCAAAATCATACCGATGCTTAATAGTGTGTTGGTTAAATCTAGCACAAAACCGACAACCAGAAATGTTGTGACCAGGGCCTAGGCATGGAATACAGTAAGAATGAAAGTCCTTATGAGGTATTTGCTTTCCACAAGAAATACAATTATTTACTTTTTCTGACATCGGTCTGGAGCAAGATAAAAGTTTCCCCAATGGGGTACTTAGCTTTATTGAAGACTTCGGATCTGAAACTCGAACACGAAAATCTCAAGAGTCGGCTGACCAGCACTTGCGAACTGCTTCTGCTTCGGGCACTGCGCGGCAAGAAAGACTAAAGGAAATGGCGTCGGCCGCATCTTTTATACCCCTGACAACATGACGTCAGGGAAGGGGCGACAGCTGCCGACGCAGGACCCAGGACTTTGGAATTCAGGCCGACTGAGGGCAACCTGCCAGCAGGATTACCCAAATGTAATGACTGCAACAGTGAAACATGAAGAACATGTGGTTTGCCACTGTTTCATTGTCGCTGTAATGTAATCTATCAGTGTACAGTGTATCTTACACATTTTTAAGCACTCTTTTATCCATTAATGTAGGATTCTATCAAATGCTTTTTTATAGTCTATCCAGGCCATACTTAGTTTCTTCCCCTTTTTACAGTTTCCATTATAATTTTATTTAACAACAAATGATCCTTTGTTTCATATGACTTTCTTTTGTAACCCTTTTGTTCTATTGCCATGACTGAGTTTTCTTCTGACTATAAACTCTGTCAGCATCAATAGCAATGTATAGTTTGTATGTCATTGGAAGGCAAGTTATTGTTCTATAGTTCTTAGGATGACTTGCAGGTTTGCTCTTAAGTAGGAGCATTGTTTTTCCTGTTGTTAACCAGGTTGGTGTCTGTTCAGGGTGCACCTACAAATAGTTTTTACTCATGGTTAAATCTTCACATAAAGATGTTGATACTTTTAACCAGAAGTTAGACACTGCATCTGGGCCTGGGGTTTTCCAATTAGGAACTTTTCTTAACTTTGTTTCAATCTCTCTGGCTGTTACTTCATCCCATTTCATATCCTGTACCTTTGAACTTCTTATTCTTTCTTTAACTTCTATTCATTTAGCATCTTTATCTTTGTTTATTATCTGTATTGTCTACTCAAATTTTTTACATTGTCTAAACATGTCTAAGAACCTATTGTAACCTAAAATGTCTGGAGCTTTTCTCCTCAGGACTCCATTGAAAACGGGTTCATCTTGGCCCATTGGACTATCCTGGTAAACCAACTGCAAATAAATAAATAAATAAATAAATAAATCTTTAGCTTTTAAAGGATCTTCATGGATATTTCTCCAAAATGTATATATTTCTTCTTTTTGGTGGTGTTTCAATTCCTTTTGCCTTGTTTCACAATTCTCTATAAAACGTTTTTGGGTCATCAATAAATTGCTTATTTTGTACCTGTCCTTCATATTTATCTGCATATATTCCACGTTTTTCTGCCTGTGCTAATATTTTTAGTTTTATTTGATAGTGCATAATAGCTCCTGACCTGTTCTGATACTGTGCATTGGTTTTATCACGTCTATTTTTCCAAGTATTTCTGCTGATCTGTTCCCTCTTCAATACTCTTCTAATAGTGACACCTCTTGTCTAAATTGCTTTATAGTTTTCTCTAGTCAATACTTTTGTGATGGCATTTGATTTCTCCCCTTCCTTTCCCTTACTACCTTGTGTTTTTTGTAGTAAGACTTTATCTGTTATTAATTTAGCTGCACAGTAATATATCTTATTTACTTCTGTGATATCACATGAATCTCTATGAACAATCCTAATTACTGTGTTCATTTGTTTTACCAAACTTCTAACATTTTGGGTTTTATTGACTTTCTGTAGTCTATTTCTTTCATTGATCTTAATATGTCTGCCCATCTTTATTAAATTAAGCAATTCTTCTCTTAGATACTTTTCTTCTAACTGGGGGCACATTCTTTGTTCTCCATTTTCTGGGGGCATTCTACAGAAAGTTCTGCAGTATCTTCTTGTGCCACATTCTCTTCAGCTTCATCCTGTGTCATATGGGAACTCACTGGCCTATTGCACCCTAACATTGACTGTGTCAGAGTTGCCACAGTTTCCTGTTCCTTCCCTTACTGTCCAGCTTTAAGTGCACATTTATACTGGTTTCCTGTGGAAGGCTCCAAAATATCTTCATATAGCAACTGATGAGATGCTTCCTGTTCCACTGGTTTCTCCCTAATTTGAATGCCCATTGTTCTATCCTGCAGTGTTGCTTTCTGAATTACATTTTCTACACTGAATCCTTCACTTCGCAATTACTCCATAACCTTGGTTTCTATTTCTTTAACTTCTCCATTACTAATCTTCTTTTCTAGCTTTCTTCTTTGTCTTATCCTTTGTATTGTAAAGTTTTCCACGTCTGGATTCCTTTGCCTATATTTCTCTTCAAATATCTTTGGTGCTGTTCTTTTCATATTGATTAGTTTTGCTTTCTCCTTTGCATAAATATTACACCATATTAAATCTCTTTTTCTTTCCCATGTCCAAATTTCTTCTTCAGATGTCTTCTGATCTTCCCATTTCTCCTTACTTTGGGGACTCATTCCATCATGCTGTGATATAACCTGTGCTAGACCCTGTACACCAAATCCTTCACTTTGCAGGCATTCCATAACTTCAACTTCTATTTTTTTAACTTCTACTTTACTAATCTTCTTTTCTAAATGTCCTGTTTGTGATATTATTTTTTATTGTGAAATTTTCCATATCTGGATGCCTATGCTTGTATTTCTCTTTGAATATCTTTGGGGCTGCCTTTTTTGTATTGAGTAATTTGGCTTTTGACTTTGCATAAATATTGTACCATATCAAATCTTTCTTTCCCATGATCATATTTCTTTTTTAAACTTTTCAAAAATCTTTAGGTTTTGTTTATATTCTTGCATTCTTAGATGATTCTTTTTCCAAACAGATGAAAGTTTCTTGGTCTATATAATGTTTTTCACAAATCTATTGTATTAGTAAACACAAATTTTTATTTGAAGCTTCTGACAGTTTATCTTGTGGAAGTATTTTTCTTTCCTCTAATTTCTCTCAATCTGTTTGTATATCTTGTGTCTGTAAATTCTAGGCTTTTTGCATAATAGTAACAATATATAATTTCTTTCTTATCCTCAATAGTCCACTCTATCATCTTTATGTCTCTTCTTTGGCCTATCAGTTTTTGTGATTTTTGTGGACTGCTACTTCCTTCTACAACAGGGGGGCCATCTTCCCTCTGGGCCTGGCCTGGCCCCATAGCAGGGATATTTCTGTATTTTGAGGATTCTACACTGTCATTTTTTTCCAATCCTGGCACCAGTGTGCCTACCAGGATTGGGCACTTTATGCTGGATGTTGTGCACCCAGTTATCTTTTTTAATTATTGACCTACTTCTGTCCATGATATATGCTATATAAATACAGTCTGTATATCAGTGTTGTTTTGGTGAGCTTTTGTGAAAAACAGGGTTCACCTCATGAAGGTACTCACCAAGACTTGAGAATTAATTAAATTTCAGCAATACTACTCTCCTTTGCTTGTTGACTTATCTCTCCATTTGGACCTCTAGCATCTCTCCATAGAATGGGTTATCTCATGGGATACAAGATCATGCTTAACTATGAAATTTTCGACACATGCTGCACATTGATCTGGCTTTTCCTTTGTTTACTTTCTCCAAATATTTACCTTTTTTTTTACATAGCTTGATGTAAATGGAACCCATTCCTTGTCGGGGCATAATTAAAGTTTATACAATAAATACTGCTTCAGTCATTTGTGTTATCCAAGAGTGCTCTTCTTAGCACCCAAAATGTGTTCAGAATTGCCTCCTTCTGCGTTCATACAGGGTTGCATGTAGTGGTATTTTATTTATGGATGACTTTTTTTACCTCCTACTACTGGAACTGCCTCATTTGTCCACATTGCTCTCATTCGTGTTTGCAAACTACAGTATTTTTAGACTTTGTGTCTCTTGGTACATAAGAGACTATACTCTTTAGGTGCAGCAGTTTAAATGATTTATGTTTCTTTTATCTTTCTTCTTGGACTACTATATGTTTTTTATCTACCTCCTGCACCTCTGATAATAGGCGACTACATGTGATATGCGCTTCATTATGCTTACTAATGCTTTCTAGCTCATGTCTCCAATTCTTTTAAGCTACTTCTACATATTGTAGTGTTGGCAAAATCAGCAGTGCAATAGTTTTGCCACATTATTGCGCCTCTCACTATACAGGCCCATAGCCATGAGTGTATCACACCCAGGAATGAGATGTGCAATTACTTTTCATTTTTTTTACAGAACTGACTTGTTTCTTCCACTTTTTCATTTAATTTTGTAAAACAACGTGTACACAGTCACTATCTTGGGCCACCCTTATTAGTCTTTTCTTCTTTAGTTTCAATTTACCTCTATTTAACCATTTCTGTCTCTAATTTTGGCTAATGTGATGCTGTTCCAGACAATCACTATATATACCACTGTACGTGTGGATTTTCAACTTTTCTTTCCCTTTCTTCTGGTCCTTTATGCTCAGTTGTTTTTTGCATTTGTTTTCTGTACTTCTAGTTTTAGATCTTTTCCTGTACCATCATTCCAAAAAGTCATTCTAATGCAACAACATTTGAAAGGATAAGTAAAGATGAAATGCACAGTATATTCATAACATCTAGTAACTATGAATATTTAAAGGAAAATGAAAGTAAGTCCTTGAATAATTTAATAAATAATGATAGTATAATTATTAAGGGTGCTAATAAAGATTGGGTATAATATTAATGAGCAAATGTAATTAGATGTGAATAAATGAAATGTAAAATGATGTTAAGCTAGATAAAGAAATTAAAGGAAACAATACAAGGCTAATAAGAGCAAATGTTAGCAGTGCAATTCATATGTAGTTAAATAATTACATTGCTATGGGGATTATGTTCTTCTATGTACCCCATCCAAAGTCCTGTTTTTTTAGGACTTTCCTAAGATACAGAAATACGAGAAGAATTCGCTGATGACCCCCAAAGTAAGAGGAAGAGGCTGGATCACAGAACGCGTTTCATTGTGTTTACAAGAGACATTAGAATTTACACTGCCAAATGTTAAGTTATATATGTGATAATTTTTAAACAAACTGTACTTACGGCAGAAACGCAATAATTCTGAAGATTAAATATTTGCAACAGACAGTGAGGCATTTTTTTTACATGCATACCAAATGAATATAGGTTAGAAGTATTGTGGAATTTTTTAGTGAACAGACACATCAGTTTTAAATAGTGAGATTTATACCATCTGTGAATTAAAAAAATTGAGGTTTCACAAAAGGTTCATGGATGACAGTCTTATAATATGTGGCGCTGATTATGAGAATTTCAAATAATTTCAGGAATATTTAAGACAAACAACCTTTTGTAAAACATAAAGAAAGCATCTCCAAAGATAAGACAGATTTTATTAATGTCACAATTTATAGAAATTAAAGTAATTAAGAAATATGTATAGAAAACCTACTAGAAGAAAATACATATGTACACAGAAATAGTATGCATCCTAACCAAGTATTTAAGAATGTAGTTAAAGCAAAGATGCAAACGGTTTTAAGATGTAAGAGAAAAAAGCCATATAGCAAATTGAGTTGAAGTATGATTTTGGAAATAGAGGCTATGGGGTTAAACAGTCATATGTAATACAAGAACACATTATGAAGTAATATTTTAGTAACCTCAGGAAGTTGTATTTTTGTCATAATTTCAATAAAGCGGTAGTATAAAAGAATATCGTTTAAGAATAATCACTTGTAACAGGCCAAGGCAATTATGGAAATAATTCAAAGAAATTTGTTTATATTGGAACCAATTAATAGTAGAAGACTATTAATAGAAGAAAAAAAAAGTTTGGTCTTAAGGAATGCCCAGAAGGTAAAGAATAAATTATGGTATGGTTTAAATGTCAACAATGTAAATATATTTATAGAATAATATACAGTCTTCTCTGTAAGAGTTTTGATAGATTTTATACATGCAAAACTAATAGAAGATTAAATGACAGACATAATAAACCAAGCCTCAAAAATAACTAGAAGCTTAATGACTCATGCATTATACAAATCTACAACTGAGAATGAAGAAGAACATGCCTTTGAGTTTGCAGTGCTGCAAGAGATAAGATCAAACACGTGAAGTCAGGATCCACAAAGCAAAAATGAAGAGGAAATGTATAAATAGTTTTAAAGTTTATGTTGAAATATAGTTTAATGTGATCTTAACTGTATGTAAATGCATGTAATCATGTGATATCATGTGATAAGTGGTATATACAGATGAGATTTATTTTAGATTGATTAAACACTTGCCATCACAATGACAAACAATAAACATTTTTCTTTTCTTGTCCAACTAATTTAATTAGAACAAGAACCACAACTTGATTTATAGCTTTGACCTTATTCCTAATTAGCTTTAGTCTTCTGAATTATTCCTTACTGAATTTTGTTCTCATTTGTTCCTGTTTAATTGCAGCTTTTATAAATGTTGTTTTTGCATATTTATCAAGACCAAATGCCATTCTTACATTGTTTGTTGCAGCTTGGTTTGACTCTGTTCCATAGTCACTGCAATGTAATTTATCTAGATTATTCCTCTTGTATGAAAATATTTTTGCTAGACTAAGCAAAGATGTCAGCTTTGAATGTTTTTCTTCATGCTTTACAGCTTTTACTATGTTTGGATCTGATGAGATCAGCAAATACGTACGAGCCTCACCATTCTGGATCTATACATGTTATCTATTTAGAGGAGGCCTATACCTTCTACAGAGTGAGGGGGGATGTAATCTTAGTATATATTAGTTTTTACTTATTTCTTGGTATTCATCTAGATGTCCAACATGGTTTTAAACATTAACTTTAGTCTTCAAAATTATTCATTACTATGCTTTGTCTTCATTTGCTCAGGTTTTATTGCTGACCCTTCATTTATGCTCAAATATTTATACACTTCCTCCTGCTCAAGTTCTTTTACATCACAATTCCTGCCCCAGGTTAATATTTTCTTGGTGTGGCAGTTTTCCATTTACAAATGTTACTTCTGTACATTTATCAAGATGAAATATCATTCCTATATAATTTCAGAAGGTTTTAGAAATTTGCAGTTGTGCTTTTAGACCCTTGACTGATGCACTATACAGTTTTACATTAGGATGTCTTCAGACATGGTTTGCTTCTAGGAGTGCAACTATAACCATAGCCTAACCTAATAAGTAAACAGCTTAATGGGAAAAAGGCAAGGCAGAAGCAGCAGTGGCAAGGAATCAGAATGGAATAACCCATTTGAATTACCGCTGGAATAATGGTTTGCCTGCATAACGGCTTGCCACTATTTTTTAGTCATTGTGATGTAACTGATAAATGTATAGTGTTTATCATGCCAGTAAGCATTCCATTATCCATGAATCTAGGATACCGTTGAAATATTTTAGTATTCTATCTTTGCATCTATCTGTGGCATACTTATCCTCCCCTTTTTACAGCTCTATTGTATAGCTTTGTTTGATAACAGATTATTCTTTTTTCCATATGACTTTTTTAACCTTTTTGGTGTCTGTGCAGGATTTGCATACAAGTAATTTTTACTCAGGAATTAATCTTTGTCAAATGATGTTAATACCTTTAGCCAGAAGTCAGGTATTGCATCTGTTCATAGGCTTTGTAACTAGAAGCTTTTCTTAATTTCCTCTCAATTTCTGTGGCTGTTACTTCATTCAATTTCATACCATCTCTACATTTTTGTGGTAGCATTTAATCCTCTATTAGTTTAGCTGCACAATAGTATATCATATTTGCTACTGTTACATCACATGCATTTCTCTAAATAGTCCTGATTACTGGTTTCATCTGTTTTACCAGTACTCTAACATTTTGGATCTTATTTACATTTTATAATCTGTTTTATTCATCCACCTTAATACGTCTATCCATTTGTCAGGGCTAAATCTTTGTTTTTCAGTTTCTCCAGGTTTTATTTCACTAAATAATTTGGGTTTCTAATACCATGATAAGAGTGGACCCCATTCTTAACTCAGGATATACTTAAAGTTCATGAAATTAGTATTATTTCAATCTTTGCAGAACCTGCAATGTGCTCAGAACTGGCTTTTGCATTTCATAGAGTTACATATATTGGTAGCATATCTAAATATGACTGTAAATTCTTCCACACTGCCTTCATGTCAGCTTGGAAATCCCGGTATTGTATGGCTTCGCCTCTTTCTGTACATCTTCTGCTTCTCTTTCAGCTGTTCTCATTAGGGTTCACCACAGCAGATCATCTGTTTCCATTTCTTCCTGTCCTCTGCATCTTGCTCTGTTACACCAACCACCTACATGTCCTCTCTCACCACATCCGTAAACCTAATCTTAGGCATTCCTCTCTTCCTCTTACCTTGCAGCTCCATCCTTAGCATTCTTTTCCCAATATACACAGCATCCCTCCTCAGCACATGTCCAAACCAACGCAATCTCGCCTCTCTGGCTTTGTCTCCAAACCATCCAACCTGAGCTGATCCTCTAATATATTGATTCCTAATCCTGTCCATTTTCATCACACCCAGTGCAAATCTTAACATCTTTATCTCTGCCACATCCAGCTCTGACTCTTGCCTTTTTGTCAGTGCAACCATCTCCAACCCATATAACATAGCTGGTCTCACTACCCTCTTGAAGACATTCCCTTTCACTCTTACTGGTGCCTGTCTGTCACAAATCACTCCTGACACTCTTCTCCACCCATTCTACTCTGCCTGTACTCTCTTCTTCACCTCTCTTCTACACTCACCATTACTCTGAACTGCTGATCCCAAATACTTAAACTCATCCACCTTTGCTAACTCTACTCCCTGCATCCTCACCATTCCTCTATCCTCTCTGACCTTCATTTTTCTCCTTTCTAGAGCATATCTCCACCTCTTCAGGGTCTCCTCAACCTGGTCCCTACTCTCACTACAGATCACAATGTCATCTGCAAACATCATAGTCCACGGGGCCTCCTGTCTGATCTCATCTGTCAACTTGTCCATCACCACTACAAATAAGAAAGGGCTCAGAACTGATCCTTGATGTAATCCCACCCCCACCTTAAATGCATCCGTCACTCTCACTGCAGACCTCACCACTGTCGCACTTCTCTTGTACATATCCTGTACCACTCTTACACACTTCTCTGCCACTCCTGACTTTCACCCTTTCATATGCTTTCTAAGTCCACAAAGACAGAATGTAATTCCTTCTGACCTTCTCTATATTTCTCCATCAACACTCTCAAAGCAAACATCACATCTGTACTGCTCTTTCCTGGCATGAAACCATACTGATAATCACTAATCATCACTTCCCTTCTTAACCTAGCTTCCACTACTCTTTCCCATAACTCCAAGCTGTGACTGATCAATTGTATCCCCCTGTAGTTACTATAGCTCTGCACATCATCCTTACTCAAAGATAGGTAACAAAACACTTTTTCTCCACTTCTTAGGCATCCTCTGACTTTCAAAAATTTCATTAAACAATCTGGTCAAAAACTCCACTGCCATTTCTCCTAAGCACCTCCAGGCTTTCACTGGTATGTCATCTGGGCCAACAGCCTTTACATTCTTCATTCTCTTCATAGCTATCCTTACTTCCTCCTTGCTAATCTACTGCACTTCATGATTCACTATCCGCACATCATCCAACCTTCTCTCTCTCTCATTCTCTTCATTCATCAGCCCCTCAAAGTACTCTTTCCATCTGCTCAACACACTCTCCTCGCTTGTGAGTACATTTCCCTCACTGTCCTTTATCACCCTTACCTGCTGCACACCTTTCCCAGCTCATCCTCTCTGTCTAGCCAATCAGTACAGGTCCTTTTCTCCCTCTTTAGTGTCCAATATCTCATACAACTTTCCATATGCCTTATCCTTAGCCTTCACCACCTCCCTCTTTGCCATGCACCTCATCTCCTTATACTCCTACTTTCTTCATCTCTTTGATAAACCCACTTCTTCTTCACCAGCCTCTTCCTCTGTATACTGTCCTGTACTTCCTCATTCCACCACCAGGTCTCCTTGTCCTCCTTCCTCTGTCCAGATGTCACACCAAGCACCTTTCTAGCCGTCTCCCTTACCAGCTCTGTTGTAGTTACTCAGCTATTCAGTAACTCCTCACTGCCCCCCAGTGCCTGTTTGAGCTCTTCCCTGAACTCCACCTCACAATCACCCTTTTCAACTTTCACCATTTAATCCTTCACTCTGCTCTCACACTCCTCCGCCTGTTCTTGATCACCGTCATCGTACAGACCACCATTCTATGCTGCCTAACTACACTTTCCCCTGTCACCACTTTACAGTCTCCAATCTCCATCAGACTGGCCCTCCTGCATAGGATATAATCCACCTGTGTGCATCATCTTCCAGTCTTGTATGTCACCCTATGCTCCTCCCTCTTCTTAAAATATGTATTCGCCACAGCCATGTCCATCCTTTTCATAAAATACACTATCATCTGACCTTCTGCATTCCTCTCCTTAATACCATACCTACCCATCACTCACTCGCCTCTTTCTGTACATAAGACACTGCAATCAGTGGGTGTAATAATTTCAGTGATCAATGTTACTTTTTTCTTTTTTCATGGACTACTGTATTTGGGTTTCTTGCATCTGTTTTTTGAAATGTTGCAATGGGTGATCTCATGCGATGTAGACTTCATCATAATGCTTTGTGGTTCATGTATCCAATGCTTCTCAGCTACTTCTATGATGTAATGTTTGCACAATCGCCAATGCAACAATCTTGCCATATTATTGTGCCTTTCACCCTACAGGCCCTCAGCCATATTGTGCCTTTCCGTGTACAGGCCCTCAGCCATAAGTATATAACACATTTTTCCTTCTTATCTGATTCTTTCCCTTATATTTACTTTATTTCCTTTTTTGGCACATTTAGTTACTATCTGATTTTTATTTACTTCTGGTTTGATATTCTTTCCCACTTGACACCAACATGCTTTATCTAAATGAAGCAAAAATGTCACGTTACACTTCTCCTCGCAGGTTCATAGCCAAGTACTAGGCTAGTAGCCCTTGTGGGCCATTTTAAGCCTAGCCAATTTCCCTTTTTGTGCTCAAAATAATCTGTTTCATTTGGTTACAGATTGGCCTTAACCATCCCATGATCGATAATTGTATATTACCCTTAATGAGAGTAGCTGGGATCATACCATAAATAATTTGAGGGGCCCATGCATGGGATAAAGCATTTAGGAGATACATTTGTCCATTAGTAGTACAGGGGGCAGGCCTGGGGTAACTTTTCTGTTTCCCATCCACTGAATATGGGACTCATGACTTAAAACTTTCACTATGTCTGATAAGGTCAAAGGGTATGTGTGCAGTTCAACAATCGCAGATCTATACATATAATCAGTTAAGAGGAAGCCTATGCCTCCTTGTGTGCGAGAAGTATATAGTCTTGGTATACACTGATTGTTATGTATTATGTGATAACATTCGAGAATTTTTTTTAGTGTATGCTTGTCCAGCTGATTCAATAATTTTTGAGAACAGTGAATTACCCCAAAAATGTATGTAAGAACAGGAAGAACAAATTGATTTATAGCTTAGACTTTATTGCCTAGATGTCAGTGCAATTTTTGATATTAGTTTTAACCTTCTAATGCATTTTTTACTGAGGTTTATTTGCATTTGTTCATGTTTTATTGCAGATCCTTCATATATTCCGAAATATTTATACTTCTGTTCAAGTTCCTTTATATCACATTTATGTCCCAGGTTATTTTCTTGGTGCTGCAACCTTCCTGTTTTAAATATTGCTTTCACACATTTATAAAGACCAAAAATGGCATTCTTAGACTGTCTGGGAAAATTTTAACCATTTGTAGTTGTGCTTTCAACTTCCCATCTGACTATACAGTTTTAAAGATCCACAAAAAGTAGATGAGAAATCATTAAACACATTTGTTTTCCAGGAGTCAAATTGTATCCCCATTTTTTTTTTGCAATCTATCCATGCTATACTTAAATTCTTTCCTGTTTACAATTATCTGTTATGGCATTAGTTAGCAATAAATGATTCTTTGTTCCATATGGAGTTTCTTCTGTTACCCTTTTGCTCTATTGCCATGACAGTTCTTTTCTAAATGAGTAAGAGCTCCATCTGCATCAATTGTAGTATTTGTGTATATTAATGGAAGGCAAGTTACTGCTCTGTAAATTTGGGGAGGCTTGCAGGTTCACTCTCATTTTTACCACTGTTTACCAGGTTGGTATCTGTTTGGGATCTGGATATAAGTGATCATTAGTCAGGGATAAATCTTTGTGTAAAAATATACATGCTTTTAGCCATAAGTTAGGCACTGTTGCTGAACTGTGGGGTTTCCATTTAGCTTTTCTTAATTTTGTTACAATTTCTTTGGCCAAAACTTCATCTGATTTCATATCCCTTACATTACAACTTCTGTTTCTTTTAATTCATCTGTCCTTTCAGCATCTTTGTTATGGTCAATGTTATCTTCAAAAATATTTCTCCAAAATGTGCCTATTCCTTCTTTTTTTTTGTGGTGTTTCTATTCCTTTACTTTGTTTCTCAATTCTCTACAAAACTCATTTTGGGTCATCAATTAATTATTCATTTTGTATTTTTCATTTATATATAATAGCTGCATACCTTCTAAGATTTTCGGCCTGTGCTGACATTTTCGGTTTATTATTGGCATCCTGGTCTGTTTTGATACTGGGCATCACTTTTATCACATCTCCTAAGTATTTATGATGATCTGTTTCCTTTTCTATATTTTTCTAACACTGCTACTCCTTGTCAACTACTTTGCAATTTCCTCTATTCGATGTTTCCACTGTGGCATTTTACCAGTTTCCTTTCTTTTCTTTGTTAATGTTTTTGTGGTAGCACTTTATCAGTTATTATTTTAGTTGCACAGTGATATCTTCTCTTTATTTCTGTTATCACATGAATTTCTCTCAATAGTCCTGATTACTGTGCTCATCTATTTTATCAGTCTTCTCCTATTTTAAGTGTTATTTACTTTCTGTATCTATTTCTTTCATCTATGTTAATGTGTCTTTCCATCTCTATTAGATGGAGCAGGTCTTCCTTTAAATTATTTTCTTCTCGATTGAGTGCGTCTTCATTGCTCTCTGTTTCCTGCAAGTAACCTACATAAGGTTCTAGAAAATCTTCCTGTGCCATGTCCTCTTCAGATGCACCCTGCTTCATTTGCTGCTCCTTCATACTGGAATCCTTTGGCCCATCATTGCACAATATTATCTGTGTTAGAGTTATCACACTTTCTTTCTCCTTCCCTTGCTGTGCACCTTCAACTGGACTTTCATACCATTGTCCTATAGAAGGATCCAGAGCAGCATCATGTTGCAAGTAATTTTCAGATGCCTCCTGCTACACCTGTTGCTCTTCAATCTGGGGACGCATAATTCCATCAAGCTGGAACTTCGCTTGTGATGGATTCTCCACAATCAACCGTTCACTTTACAAATTATATATAACTTCAGTTTTTATTCATTTAACTTCCACCACAGTAATCTTCATTTTTATAGTCCCCATTTGCTTTGTTAGTGTTTGTATTGTGAAATGTTCCATATCCAGGAGATTTGATCTGTATTTCTCTTTAAATATCTTCAAAAGTTTCTTTTTTGCACTGATTAGTTTTGCTTTCTCCACTGAATAAACACTGTACCACAGCAACACAAAACGACAAAAAACACTGAACTAACTGCTGGAATCCAAACAGAAAATGACCAGAACCAGTTCACAACTGTTTTATTACAGGAATTAAGTGTGTTTGTGTGTATATAACTAATAACATTATTCTGAAGAAGTCTATGTTATATACACATGAAAGTGCTGAATTCCTGTAATAAAACAGTTGTGAACTGGTTCTGGTCATTTTCTGTTCGGATTCCAGCAGTTGAAATACTATACCGTACCAGATCTCTTTTTCTTGCCCATGTCCAGATCTCTTTTTCTTACCTTTCATAAATCTCTGGGGTTTCTTTTTTATCTTGTTGTACTTCCTCTGTTGCTTTTTCTTTTTTTCCAGGCAGCCTAAAGTTCCTTCATCTACATAATGTTTTTCACAAATCTGTTATCTTAATGAATGCACATTTTTCTTCGAAGCATTTGATAGCTTTTCTTGTGCAATTTTCTTTCCTTAATTTTTTTCACTTAAGCTTTCTGCACATCCTCTGCCTGGAAATTGTGGACTTCTCCAGTTTGTGAACTGCACAGTACACACTAAAGTGGCTTTTAAGTATGAAACTCCTGTCGCATTCTGCACATTTAAATGGTTTCTATCTCAGTTTTATTTTCCCCCAAGTCTTTTGGGTTTCTAATTCTATGACGGGAATGAACCCAATTCCTAAGTCAAAGCATGATTAAAGTTCATGACATTAATATTGTTTCAATCTTTGATGGTAGCTGAAAGTGTTCTTTACAGCACTTTCAATGTACCTGGAACTGACTCCTCCTGCAATTCATATGGAGTTACATTTACTAGTAGTATATCTAAATATGACTGTAGATTATTTTTCTGAGACCCGTTGCACCTATTACTATTGGAATTGTCTGGGGATCTTTCTTCCACACTGCTCTCACTTCTGCCTGCAAATGCTGATATTTAATGATTTTTGTGTCTCTGTACATGAGACACTGTAATCGCTGGGTGTAGCAGTTTCAATGATCAGTACTACTTTACTACTTTTGCCTTTTTCCCATGGACTACTATAACTGCATTTCTTACAGCGCTAACCTGATTTTATTTATTTTATTAAAGTATTTATATTTGGACAACTTCAGCCTACTGGACATCTTTGACTCCTGTATACTATATTATTTTTGGATTTGTCCTGGTCATGGTACACTTCCTTTTATAATTATGAGTGTATTGCACCCAGCAATAAGATATGTGTCCATTTCCAGTCCTTTACAGAGCTTGCATTTGTCTGTTTCTCCCACATATTCAGTAGATTTTGTAAACCAACGTGTATGTAGTCCACTATCCTGGGCCTTCTTTATTAGCCTTTTATCCATTGGTTTCAGTTTACCTCTCCCTAACCATTTCTGCATCAAATCCTGGTCAACATGAGGCTGTTCAGAAAAATGTCTGTACTTGTCACAATATTTATGCTTCTTCAACATTCCCTCTGTACTGATTTTTATATATCATTTAATAAGCCTGACACATTTTTCTTGTTTTCTTGCCTAATTGTAAGTTAGAACAGGAAGAGCAAATTGGTTTATAGCTTAAACTTTATTCCTAGATGTCAAGGCAGTTTTCAGTATTAGTCTCAGTTTGACATTTTGTTGGTACATCTTTCCTGCTTTTAATGTTGCTCTGCACATTTATCAAGACAAGACCAAATGACATTCATAAGCCATATGAGAAAGTCTTAAGCATTTGCAGTTCTGCTTTCAATTCCTCATCTGATGGACTACACAGTTTTAAGTCATTTATAAATAGTCGATGAGAACTCTTTAAACAAGGTTGTTTCTGGGAGCCAAGGTGTAACTATAGCCAAATCTGTTAAATAGCTTAATGGGTAAATGGCAAGATAAAACAGCAGTGGTGACAAAGAATCGCACTGTAATATGTCCCTTTGAGTTTTTATCCTTGGGATAATAATTTATCCTTTGTCATGGCTTAACTCCAAAGTGGTTTGCCACTGTTTCATGGTCATTGTAAGGTCAATGTAGGTTATATCTTATACATCTGTAGGCACTCCTTTATCCATGAATCTGGAATGCTTTCAAATAATTTTTGTAATCTATCCATGCGGTGCTTAGACTCTTCCCGTTTTACAATTTTGCATTATGGCTTTATTTAGCAGCAAATGATTTTTTGTTTCATATCAGTATCTTTTGTTTCCATTTTGTTCGATTGCCATAACGGATTACTATGAACTTTGTTGTTTATCATTGGAAGGCAATGTATTGGTCTATTGGTTTTAAGATGGCTTGAAAGTTCATTCTGAAGAAGTAGTATTGTTTTTACTGTTGTTATCCAGGTTGGTGTCCATTCACGATGCACATACAAGTAAGTATTACTCATGGCTAAGTCTTTGTGTAAAGATGTTAATACATTTAGCCAAAAGTTAAGGACCGAGTCTAGGCCTGGGAGTGTCCATTTCAAAGCTTTTCTTAATTTTGTCTCAGTTTCCCTGGATGTTATCCCATTTCATATCCTCTACATTAAAACTCTTTACTTTGTCTTTTAAATTTTCTATCCATTCAGCATCTTTGTTATGTTTCACTGGGTGTGAGTGTTCTCATGGTATACCAAATAAGCCTTTAGTCTGAAGCTTTTTCCACATATTGTACATGCATGTGGTTTCTCCCCAGTGTGAACTGTTTCATGGACTCTGAGTACTTCCTTTCTTGTAAAACTCTTACCACATGTGGCACATTTATATAGTTTCTCTCCAGTGTGTGTTTTCTCATGGTATAAGAGGTGGCACTTCTCTTTAAAGCTCTTGTCACATGTTGTACATTTATATGGTCTTTCATTAGTGTGAATTTTTTCATGAGTCCTGAGGCTCCCCCTTGATGCATACCTCTTGTCACATGTTGTACACTTGTATGGCTTTTCCCCAGTATGTGAGATCTGATGAGCTGAGACAGAGCACTTCCACTTAAAACTTTTGCCACACGTTGTGCATGTATACGGCTTCTCCCTAGTGTGTGAGATCTCATGAGCTGTGAGGGAATACTTACAGTGAAAACTCTTGCCACATTCTTCACATTGATGTGGCTTCTCCCCAGTGTGAATTCTCTCATGGACTGTGAGTCTATCTTTTCTTGCAAAACTCTTGCCACATGCCACACATGCATATGGCTTTTCCACAATGTGTGTTAATTGATGAGCTGTGAAGGAATGCTTCCAGTGAAAACTCTTACCACACGTTGCACATGTGAATGGCTTTTCCATGGTGTGGAGTTTCTCATGGTATTTGTGTTGACTCTTCTTTTTAAAATGCCTGCCACACATTGCACATGTATACAGGTTCTCTCCAGTTTGTATTTTATTATTAGATGTTAGATGGCCTTTCCATGTAAAACTACTCTCACTCAGACATGGCTTTTCCCCATTTTGGATTTTCTCCTGGACAGCGAGGCAGGCACTCTTCATAAAAGTTTTGTCATAACCTGAACATTTATGGTGTTCTATTTCCATATCAGCTTTTTTTCGTATTGCCAAACTATCTTTCCTTTTGCTCTGATCTATAATTCCTTCACACGTTTTGGAATTGTTAATGCTGCTGGGCATCTCATCTGTAGGTCTATGCCTAATGTGTGTTTGACAGTATGCTTCAGGTCTTCCAGAAAATGTGAAACGCTCCTGACAATAATCATTTGTGCATAATTTCACCACCTTATCAGTCTGCACATGCATTTTAGGTTCACTGTCATAGATGAAACTCCTGTCATATTCCTTACATTTATGGAATTCATTTTCCATTTGAATTAATTCATGCTTTGCAGCAGACGTCTGATCTGAGAAGTTCTTAACATGTTCAGAATTCCGAAGTTCCTTCTTTAATGACATCCGACGTGGACTCTTCCTGCACTGTACCCCTTTATACGCTTAAAGAAAGAGTTAACAGTTAATGATCTTAAACAGGACATGACAATTGTTTACACAATATAAAGCTTATTTTCATATTAGGTTTATGGTACCGGTTCTAGCTATCTACAATGCAACATCACAAGCAGAATGTATTACCATTTAAGTAAGCAATACCATATTTGTATATTTCTGTAAACAGAAACAGAAGCTTAAAAATGAGACTTGCACAATCTTTAAAACTATCACACTCTTCTTAATTTAGTGTTTCAGAACAGATAAGCAATCAACCTTAAAACCATCACCCTGCCTCAAGCACACACTTTGTCTTTCAGATCCTTTGGTTTTGTTTAGCACAAACAAAGGATTTTCTAATTTACTTTTGTTTTTTTTTCTCTGTTTGTGACAGCACTCTGGTTAGGATACTTGTGAGTCCTGTACAAGTTTAAGAAAATGTTCAATAATTTTCATTTTATTCCTCTATAATTTTATCTACATTATTAGACAGAACTTGCAATAAATACAATAGGTATGAAAATATGAAGAATTATTAAAGAGGAGATTAAAGTGTGTTTAGCAAATAAGATCAGTAAAGTTTTGCAGTTCAATGACTCAGAAGAATCAGTCTTATGGGATCAGGAATAATTCATATCTCATGCACACATACGTGTAGACAGACAGACACACACACACACACACACACACACACACACACACACACACACACACACACACACACACACACACACACACACAGGAATATAAGAACTCTAAATCAGGAGTTACAAGCATCAAATTACAACTTAAATCAACTGCCAGAATTGGATAAACTGACACACTTCTCTTTTTGTTTGTGTGTCAACACAACTTATGTTAACAGGCTTTAAAGCCGTAATTTGGTTTATGATGCAGTTCTTTGATTGCAGCCTTATTTGGGTCAGCATGGGTCTGCATAATAACAAAGGTTTATGCATACAAACCTTACTAAAACATTATTTACCTGATTTTGGAGTGCAGTCAGCCTTGGTGGATTAAGTGTATGAAAAAGGGAGTTCCTAAAGGTGGCAAAACAGTCAAAGTAAGTGACAAGGGAACTGTGGTACTCACTTCATATGGCAGAAACATAAGCAAACAATGAAAGAAGACAGCAAAAAGGTTTGTGAGATATACATGTATACAAATGGAGACATAAACCACCGAAATAAAATAAAAAGTTGCAATTCCTGTTTACAAACTGGGCCCATCATCTCTGGAAGGAATTAGAGAAAATACAGTTTTGTACCTACCATAAATGTAGATGTCCGATAGGTATGCATCTGCAGTCCTAACATATGGGTTGTCCTGCCTCAGGCAGCCCTTCGGTCGGCCGGATTCCAAAGTCTGGGTCTGGCCTCGGCTGATGTCGCACTTCACCCGACGTCATAGCTGCTGTGGTATAAAGGCATCAGCCGACGCCATTTTCCTCAGTGTTTCTTGCCCCAGATGCCAGGTGCCCTCTAGGAAGGCTAAATTTGGATAAATGCAAATAATTCCAAACAGTAGAGAGCCAAAAAAAATATATATATATATATATATATATATATATATATATATATATATATATATATATATACATATATACAAAACAAATACACCATAATAAATTCCCCCAGCTAGCTAAAAAGGGGTAAGTACCCTAGGAATACCACAGAGGGAAGGAGGGTGGGTAATCCTGACTGCAGATGCATACCTATCGGACATCTACATTTATGGTAGGTACAAAACTGTACTATGTCCTTCAAGGATGCATCTGCAGTCCTAACATATGGGTAGAATACCACAGCCAAACTGGGGGAGGAGGCACTAAGATAAAGATGGTGTAGTCAAGATCCCTTGTAACACAGCAGTTGCAAAACCTGCTCGGGATCTGGAGTATAAAGGAAGGTTATAATGCTTGGCAAATGTATGCACGGAGCTCCAAGTAGCAGCTTCTAAAATGTCTTTGGTAGCCACTCCTCGTGGGAAAGCTGTAGTGGTGGCTGTAGCTCTTGTGGAATGAGGTCTGATATTTTCAGGAGTTGTCTTTCCATGGAAAGAGTAGCAAAATCGAATGCAATTTCCTATCCATTTTGAGATTGTCTGTTTGGAAATTGCTTTTCCTTGCATTCCTGTTGCATATGCTACCAGAAGTTGGTCAGTTTTTCTGTTGGTCTTAGTTCTGTCCAGATAGTAGCGTAATTGTCTGTGCACATCCAAGGTATGTAGCAGTCTTTCCCCCCTGTTCTGTGGGTTGGGGAAAAATGTAGGTAAATGAATCGCTTGGTTCAATGATACTCTGGAGACCACTTTTGGCATAAAGGTAGGGTTAGTTCTCAGAGACACTCTATCCTGATGGAAGATAAGGAAGGGCTGTACTGCCATTAATGCCTGTAATTCAGATACCCTTCTTGCTGAAGTGATTGCTAGCAGGAAAGCAGTTTTCCAAGACAAGAACTGTAAATCTGCTGTTGCTGCTGGTTCAAAAAGGGGAAGTGTTAACTTTTCCAGCACAAAGTTGAGATCCCATGTAGGTAAAGGTGGTTTCCTTGGAGGCTTTACATTTTTGATTCCTCTCAAGAACTGCCTGAGTAGAGGATGACAGAAGACAGGAGGATCCATGTTGTATTCTGCTGAAATTGCTGATGCATGAATCTTAATGGAGGAGTAGGACAGGCCATTGTGGAACAGTTCTGCTAAGTGTTCCAGGATGTGTGCTATGTTTGCCAGTGAGACATTTTCTCCCTTTGCTGCACTCCAAATGAGGTATCTTTTCCATTTGGCTGAATAAGTCTTCCTTGTGGAGGGTCTGCGAGCCTCCAGGATAATGTCCTTAACCCTCTGAGATAAATCTGGGTTATTTTGTTTTATGCAATATTCCAAGCAGCTAGCTGCAGTGTTTTCAAGTTTGGATGTAGGATCTTGTAGTTGTTCTGTGTTAGAAGTAAGGGACATAGAGGTAGAGGCCATGCGTGTGTCCGAGACATGCTTCTCAGTAGCCGGTACCAATCTTGCCTCGGCCAGTCTGGAGCTATCAGGATTACCCTTGGCTGATCCTCTTTGATCTTCAGTGGGACTTTGTACATCAAAGGAAGAGGTGGGAATGCATATGCTGTCAGGTTTTTCCAGCTGAAGGAAAGGGAGTCCACCCTCCAAGCAAGTGGGTGGTATGCTCTTGTGCAGAATTTCTTCAATTGGTGGTTGTGTGGGGAGGCGAACAGGTCTATCTCTGGTAGTCCCCATTTCTTTGTTATGGTTTTGAAGATATCTGGATGCAGCATCCATTCGTGAGCATCCGTGGTAGTTCTGCTTAAGGTGTCTGCTAGTGAATTTTCTTTTCCTGGTACAAATCTGGCCTGGAGTTGAATGCTGAGATTCAGGGCCACATTCCACAGGTCCATTGCCATCTGGCATAGAGGATATGAGTGTGTACCTCCCTGTTTGTTGATGTACCACATGACTGTGGTATTGTCCGTCCTTATCAGCAGGTGACCTTGTTGAAGGAATGGTCTGAATGCCTGGATTGCATGTTTCACTGCCAGCATCTCCTTTTGATTTATGTGTAGATTCAGCTGGTCTTGAGTCCATAGGCCTTGTATACACTTGTCCACCATGTGTGCCCCCCAGCCTAGGTCTGAGGCGTCCGTGGTGATGGTCTGGCTTGGATGAGGTTTGTGGAAAGGCAATCCTCTGTTCGACTGACAGGCCTGAGCCCACCACAGGAATTCTTGCTTCAGGCATGGAATTATACATTCCTTAGGTACCACTGCAACTTTCTCATATGCAGCCTGGCATGCGGAATCAATATTATGCAGGATGCCATGTAACCCAGGGCTTGCAGGACTTTCCTTGCAGTAAGCTGAGTTTGTGTTGTTAATGTCATGAAATAGACTGGTAGTTGCTTTTGTTTTTCTTCTGTGAGAAAAGCCATCTGAGTTGATGTATCCAGTTCTGCACCCAAGAATGTTATCCTTTGGGATGGTACTAGTCTTGACTTTTGCATGTTGACTGTGTATCCCAAGGCTTGCAACAGTTGTATGACCTTTTCCAAATCTTTTGTTAATTTTGCCTTGTTGTCCGCTTGTATTAGGCAGTCGTCCAGGTATGGGTAAATTTGAATTCCCTGAAGCCTGCAATGAGCAATTACTGATGCCAGGCATTTCGTGAATACTCTGGGCGCAGTAGATAAGCCAAAGGGCAATGCTGAGAATTGATAATGCTCTGATCCTGCAAGAAATCTGAGGTGTCTTCTGCAATCTGGTCGATAGGGACGTGCAGGTATGCCTCCTTGAGATCTAGAGTCACCAGCCAAGACTCCTTGCCCAGCATGGAAGAAGTTGCTGGAGGTCAGCATTTTGAATTTTGGAACAATGAGGTATGTGTTCAGCGGACAAGTCGAGAATAGGTCTCCATTGATTTTCTTTTCTTGGTACAAGGAAAAGCCTGGAGTAAAATCCTTGGCCTTGTTCCATAGGCTGTACCTTTTCTATAGCTCTCATCCTTAGTAAGTTGTTGATTTGTCTTAGAACGCCTGTTTTTGGCTTGGTGGTAGGTTTGGCATTCCTCTCTTTTTTGGTAGAGTGTGGAAGTGAAACCTGTAGCCTTTGTCTATTGTTTGTAAAGTCCATTTGTCTCCTGTAATGTAATGCCAGTAGTCGGAAAATAAGGCTAGTTTTCCGCCCAAGGGTGCTTCCAGTTGTTCCCTGGTAGGCGGAATCAGAGCCAAGTCATTGTGTCTGTCCTGTGGAAGTGGTTGTAGTTGAATCTGTGGCAGTACTTCTCTGGTTGGTAGGCTGCCACTGACGTCCCCTGTAGGCACCCCTGGATTGACCTCTGCCTCTTGGGCGTCTATTTCTGCCTCTCTGTGCTCTGGAGGTGTCTGGAAAGGACCAATTCTTCGAAGGCCAATTTCTGCTAAACCTTGGAGGTTGGACCTGTAAGAAATCCTTGACTGTTTGGACAGATTTTGCTTTTTCTTCCACCTTCTTTAGGACCTCCTGTGCAGGGGAGCCAAACAAACTTTGTTTCTCCATAGGAGCATCTAGGAGTTTTGACTTAACATGGTCTGGTAAGGATTGTTCTTTTAACCAGGCACACCTTCGAATCACTGTTCCAGTCATAGCTGATCTAAAGGAAGCCTCCAATGCATCATAGCCACATTTTAAGAAATGGTTACTGACCTGCTGAGAGTTATGTAAATCCTGAAGGGACTTGCGGTCTATAGGTTCAGGAGAGGACAGTTTTTTATTTAGCTGGTCTAACAAAAATTCCTGGTACTAAATCATGTGAAATTGACAGTTTAAGGCCCTGGCCGAAAGAGTAGCAGAAGTATAAACCTTTTTACCCCATCTCTCTAATGATCTAGATTCCCTTTCAGAGGGAAGAGGGTTTTTGGCAGAGGCAGCTGCCACACCTTTAGGGCCCTGTGAAATGGTTTCAGGGTCTGCAACAGGAGCCTTATACAAATGGTAGTGTGTGTCCGGGACCCTGTAATATCTGTCAGGCTTGGCAGGGGCCGGAGGAAGAGAATCAGGGGCAGTACAGGCATCATTATATGCATCATCAACAACTGTTAGTACTGGAGGAATGGCTAAAGGCCTATGCTGTAGTAAGTGTAAAAGTCCTTAGCCTTTTCCTTGAATCTGAAAAATCCTGGCCCTGCCATTGGAAGTGTTCCTCATAGCATGTAAGGTTTCCCCAAAAGAAAATTCTTCAGGAGGAGAAGCAGAAGGAATGGAGTCTTCTGCATCAGAATCTCATAAGGAGAATATGGGCCTTCCTGAGGGTCTGAAATATCTGAGTCATCCAGGAATAGTCTGTAGAGACAGGTTCCGGGGTTCAGTCCTAGGCCTCTTATCTGGAGGGGTTGAGATGGCTTTTCCATGGTGTGGAGTTTCTCATGGTATTTGTGTTGACTCTTCTTTTTAAAATGCCTGCCACACATTGCACATGTATACAGGTTCTCTCCAGTTTGTATTTTATTATTAGATGTTAAATGGTCTTTCCATGTAAAACTACTCTCACTCAGACATGGCTTTTCCCCATTTTGGATTTTCTCCTGGACAGCGAGGTAGGCACTCTTCATAAAAGTTTTGTCATAACCTGAACATTTATGGTGTTCTATTTCCATATCAGCTTTTTTTTGTATTGCCAAACTATCTTTCCTTTTGCTCTGATCTATAATTCCTTTACACGTTTTGGAATTGCTGTTGCTGCTGGGCATCTCATCTGCAGGTCTATGCCTAATGTGTGTTTGACAGTATGCTTCAGGTCTTCCAGAAAATGTGAAACGCTCCTGACAATAATCATTTGTGCATAATTTCACCACCTTATCAGTCTGCACATGCATTTTAGGTTCACTGTCATAGATGAAACTCCTGTCATATTCCTTACATTTATGGAATTCATTTTCCATTTGAATTAATTCATGCCTTGCAGCAGGCGTCTGATCTGAGAAGTTCTTGACATGTTCAGAATTCCGAAGTTCCTTCTTTAATGACATCCGACGTGGACTCTTCCTGCACTGTACCCCCTTATACGCTTAAAGAAAGAGTTAACAGTTAATGATCTTAAACAGGACATGACAATTGTTTACACAATATAAAGCTTATTTTCATATTAGGTTTATGGTACCGGTTCTAGCTACCTACAATGCAACATCTCAAGCAGAATGTATGACCATTTAAGTAAGCAATACCATATTTGTATATTTCTGTAAACAGAAACAGAAGCTTAAAAATGAGACTTGCACAATCTTTAAAACTAGCCCACTCTTCTTAATTTAGTGTTTCAGAACAGATAAGCAATCAACCTTAAAACCATCACCCTTGCCTCAAGCACACACTTTGTCTTTCAGATCCTTTGGTTTTGTTTAGCACAAACAAAGGATTTTCTAATTTACTTTTGTTTTTTTTTTTTTTCTCTGTTTGTGGCAGCACTCTGGTTAGGATACTTGTGAGTCCTGTACAAGTTTAAGAAAATGTTCAATAATTTTCATTTTATTCCTCTATAATTGTATCTACATTAATAGATAGAACTTGCAATAAATACAATAGGTATGAAAATATGAAGAATTATTAAAGAGGAGATTAAAGTGTGTTTAGCAAATAAGATCAGTAAAGTTTTGCAGTTCAATGACTCAGAAGAATCAGTCTTATGGGATCAGGAATAATTCATATCTCATGCACACATACGTGTAGACAGACAGACACACACACACACACACACACACACACACACACACACACACACACACACACACACACACACACACACACACACACAGGAATATAAGAACTCTAAATCAGGAGTTACAAGCATCAAATTACAACTTAAATCAACTGCAAGCATCAAATTACAACTTAAATCAACTGCCAGAATTGGATAAACTGACACACTTCTCTTTTTGTTTGTGTGTCAACACAACTTATGTTAACAGCCTATAAAGCCGTAATTTGGTTTATGATGCAGTTCTGTGATTGCGGCCTTATTTGGGTCAGCAGGGGTCTGCATAATAACAAAGGTTTATGCATACAAACCTTACTAAAACATTATTTACCTGATTTTGGAGTGCAGTCAGCCTTGGTGGATTAAGTGTATGAAAAAGTGAGTTCCTAAATGTGGCAAAACAGTCAAAGTAAGTGACAAGGGAACTGTGGTACTCACTTCATATGGCAGAAACATAAGCAAACAATGAAAGAAGACAGCAAAAAGGTTTGTGAGATATACATGTATACAAATGGAGACATAAACCACCGAAATAAAATAAAAAGTTGCAATTCCTGTTTACAAACTGGGCCCATCATCTCTGGAAGGAATTAGAGAACTAAGGAATTTCAGAAGAGGGAAACAAATTATGTATATTCATCATCATAAGCTATAAAGGGGAATACATGTTTAACTACTGCAGTGGTAAAGAAATGAGGCAGAGAGGTTCATCGAGTTCATGTGGGTATCCTTCACAACTAATAACCAAAATGAAAAATGACTGCAAAAGGCCTAAGGATATTCTTGTAATCAATGGAGAGAGAAGCTGATGGTTTAATAGGATATGAAGACAAAAACATGGAGATTAATTTTGCCAAGTGATTATCTGCCGACCTATCCTATGCTTCTCTATAGATTACCCAACTCTGGAGTTAGTAGGGAGCCAAGATAATCGAAGCTGGCATACAAATAATTACAATGCAGCACTGGGCGCCTTCACCAAGAAAATAATTTCCTAATACAAGCACTATTGTATATAGAGCATAAAACATTATATCCCTAATACGCTTTTGACATGTGCCCTCCCCTAGCAAAGAACCCAGCATATGTGTAAAGTAAAACAATCAGTGAACCCCAGCACTGGTCATGTAGCTAATCTAAACACACCTTAGAAAAAGATAGCCGTATCCATTGCGTCACCTCTGACTTCAATTTTACACTCATTTCCTGCTAAAAAAAATTAAAATACATTAACTAGACCTCAAACTAGACTACAAACCTTCCTTACGATCAGAACTATCAATCTCTACTGCAGGAAACAACATTTGTAACCTGAATTACTCCTTTGTTTCCTAATCAAAATTAAAAAGAAGTTATGTACTCACCATAACTTTCATCTGAGTAGTTGTACTTCATTTGTCTTCAACCTGTGGGTATTCGGATCCAGACTGGATCCAAGATGGCCGCTTCACCAGCTTCTGATCAGAGCTCCAAGCTACTCCGTTTACCCACAATACCCCTCCATCTCCTTCCTTTCCCCAGATTGAGTTTTCTGCACCCTAACACAAGCGCAACCCAATAAGACCTTACAACAACAGGTCATTCACCAACCTAACAAACATAAACAGGAGAACCGCAGAGGTGCCTTCTACTGCATACTAGAGTAACAAAAATACAGATAAGGTCAGGGGGAAGGAGTGAGGGTCGGTTGAAGACAAATGAAGTACAACTACTCAGATGGAATGTTATGATGAGTATATAACTTGTTCATCTGAAGTAGTTGACTTCATTTGGTCATCAACCTGTGGGACAGAGTCCCCAGCTATCAAACATCTGGGTGGCCCTCATGGAAGGATATTCCGGAGCACAGTGGAGCCAAAGGATGCTCTACCTCTCGATAACATGTTAAGTTTGTAATGTGAAATAAAGGTGCGAGATAAGGGCCAAGTAGCCGCAGAACAAATATCATCTGGAGACACCCTGGACCAAAAAGCTTCAGAAGTAGTCATGGACCTGATGGAATGTGCTTTCACTTGACCCAAAGGAGAAATGCCTTTGTCTGAGTACACCTTAAGGATACACTGAGAAATCCATCGAGCAATAGTCACTTTGGACATTGGTTTGCCTAGAAAGGGTTGAGCATATGAAACAAATAACTGATCAGACTTGCGAAAAGCCTTAGTTCTCTGCAGGTAGAACCTCAATTGCCTGTGTACATCCAGCAAATGTAACTTATATTCACCCCTGTTCTGAAAATTTGGAAAAAAAAGCAGGAAGGTTAGTCATCTGTTTAATATTGTTTTCAGAAGCAACCTTTGCAAGAAAGGAAGGATTGGTACGGAGAAACACCCTATCCATATGGAAGATCATATATGGAGCTTTGATAGATAATGCTTGAAGTTCTGATATCCTCACAAACAAGGCAATATCCACTAGCAAGGCCGTTTTCCATGATAAAAATTGATGGTCCACAGATGCTGCGGGCTCGAAAGGTGAAGAAACCAGAGCCTGTAAGACAAATCTGAGGTCCCAAGGAGGAGTAGGATCCTTCACCGGGGACCTTAAAAGAAAAGTATACTTAATAAAGGATTTGCACATTCTAGAAGAGGCTAACAAAACCATATTTCCCCAATATGAAAGTTGGAAATGGCAGCCAGTTGAACTTTTATCTTAGAAGAGCTAGCGTCCTGATGAACTCTACTTACCAAAAACTCCAATACCGCCGGGACCGAAGCTGTGAAAGGATCCAAGTCTCTTTGAGAGGCCCAAATAGAGAAACATTTCCATTTGCTATGTAAAGTTTCCTGGTGGACGATTTGTGAGCCGCCAGCAGAATAGTCTTGACCGGTGAGGATAAACCGGGAGTCCTAGCTACCAATGGAACTGGAGGAGCCGGGCAGTGAGCTTCAGACTGACCAGGTTTGGGTGAGGAATCTTTGAGGAGTGAGAGATAAGATCCAGTATTGGATCCAAGATCCAGGGCGGAGCTAGAAGATGAGACCAAAGGAAAGGAAACCAGACTTGTCAAGGCCAGAATGGGGCAATGAGGATCACTGTGCTCCCCACCCTGCAGGCCTTCTGAAGAAATTACGGTACGAGAGGTAACAGGAGGTAAGCAAAGAGAAGATTAGGCGACCAAACATGGACTAGAGCGTCCCTGGGGGTTTCCCACTGTGGGGGGATCAGAGCGCAGAACTCACTGCACTTTGCTTTGGAAGGAGATGCAAAGAGATCGCAGCACCTCACTCTAGGAAGATCTGCTCCACTACAGAAATATTCAGAGACCACTCAAAACTTTATGAGGGTCTTGTCAGCTGGTTCAAAGGGTGCCAGAATGAGTTTTTCTAACATATAATTAAGATCCGGGGGGGGTGGTTTCCTGGGCAGTCTTAGGTGCAGAACACCCTTGAGGAAAAGTTTGGCTGGAAATCTGGATGCCAGCGGAGGGTCCACAGGCAGGCAGGCAGGCAGGCAGAGATGTCAGACAGGTGTGCCTTTAGAGAGGAGTAGGACAAACCTGACTGTAAGAGTTCACACAGGTAAGACAGAATCAGGGGAATATCGCTGTCCAGCGGATCCATCTGTCTTTTATGACACCAGATAGAAAACCTTTTCATTTGGAGATATAGGATTTTCTTGTGTTGGGTTTCCTGGCCTCCTGCAGGACTGAAAGCACGTCCTCATTTTACAGGTGTCTGAAGGGGATCAGAATCCTATCTGCCACAGGGTGAGGTGCAGAGACTGCCACTGTGGGTGTATCTGTGTCCGCTTGTGCTGTGTGAGTAGGTCCACTGAGGGGGGTAACTTGTGGTGATTGCCCTTGGCAGATGAAGAAGTATAGGGAACCAGTATTGCCTTGGCCAGTAGGGAGTCACCAGCAAGATTTTTGTTGAGTCCTGCTGAAATTTCAGTAGAACTCTTTGAATTAATGGGAAAGGGGATGCATACAGGGATCTCCTCTTCCATGACATTGAGAAGGTGTCTGTAATGCCTTTGGGTCGTGTGTCCTGGAGCAGTGGCTCTGGAGTTGCCTGTTTGTGGAAGAGGCGAACAGGTATATCTGTGGGACACCCCACCTGTGGACCACATTTAGAAACACATCTCTTGACAGCATCCATTCATGACTGTCTGATTTGGTTCTGCTTAGTGAATCTGTCTATGAGTTGTGCTGGGAAGGGATGTAGGCTGCCTGGAGGGTGATTCCATGAGAGGTAGCCAGCTCCCACACCTCTAGTATTAGTCTGCATAGGAGGTAGGACTTGGTCCGTCCCTGCTTGTTGAGGTACCACAAGACTGTAGTGTTGTCTGTGAAGATCTTTAGGAGGCCCTGCTGGAGGGAAGGTTGGAAGGCCTGCAGGGCGAGGAGAATTGCTCTCATTTCCCTGACATTTATGTGCACTTGTTTGTGTTTGTATGTCCACAAACCACGCACTATCCTTGGAGCCAGAGTTCCCCCCAGCCCAGATCTGAGGCATCCGTGTTCATGGTCTGGGAGAGGGGAGGCATTTGTAGGAGTAGTCTCAAATTCTGGGCTACCTAAGCTAGCCACCATTTCAATTCTTGGCGGAGACAGGGGAGGAGTAGGACCCTGAACTCGAGGGGGTGGGAGTGCTGGGTCCACACTGAGCGAAGGTACCATTGAAATTTCCTCATAAACCTCACTAGGGGTAGCATGGCGATAGTGGCTGCCATGTACCCCAGTAGTCTCAGGAATTGTCTCGCAGACAATGCTGAGGAATGAAGGGCAAAGAGAAGGTGGTGGGAAAGAGACATCACCTTTTCCCCTGAAAGAGAGGCCATCATGATGTTTGTCCAGATTCTGCATCCCAAGAAGACAATGTCCTGTGCCAGACTGAGTGAAAAATTTATCAGGAACCCCAGAGATGAAAGCAGGAGCAGGAGGTCTTTCATGTGATGAAAGAGGGTTTCTCTGTCTGCTGCCTGAACTAAGAGGTCGTCTAGGTAGGGGAATATTTGTATTCCCTTGGTCCTGCAGTAGGCAATCACTGGAGCCAGGCATTTTGTGAATACCGTTGGGGCAGTGGAGAGCCCAAAAGGCAAGGCACAGAACTGAAAGTGAGAACAGCCTGCTAAGAATCTGAGATATTTCCTGAATGCAGGCTTTATGGGGATGTGGAGATAGCCTCCTTTATGTTCAGGGTTGCCATGAAGGCCTAAGAAAGAATGAAGGGGAAAGACTGTGGGTAGGGTGTATATCCTGAAGGAGGGAACCTTTAAGAACAGGTTGAGGTGGGAGAGGTTTAAGATAGGCCTCCATGGTCCTTCCTTCGTGGGGACCAGAAATATTCTGGAATAGAATCCTTTCCCTTGAGAAAGAGTACTGATCCGATGTTACCTTGATGCAGCAGGTTGTTTAAGACCTGATGGAGAAGGGGCATTTGGGATTCAGGTGGTTGTGGCATGACCAGTCTTGGAACAGGGGAGAGCCAAGTCATGAAGTAACCCTCCTGCAGGATGGACAAAACCCACTTGTCTGATGAGACTAGGGACAATGCAGGGAGACAGTGAGAAAGGTGGGTGGACAGAGGAAGGGATGGAGGTGGTGGGGGAGCGGAGATGTGGCAGGCAGACAGACACTGCCTGCCCTGTCAGGAAATGGAGGCCTCTGGCTAGCCGACTGAGGTGTCTTAGGCTGAGTGGACTGTCTTCTGGGGGGTCTTCTAGCCCTGGTAGGGGCTGAAGGCCTGGAGGTCTTTCTTATAATTTGAGTCTTTGCCAGATAGTTCCTCTGGAACTTAGGGATAGGAGAGACTAGGAGATGCTTGAGGTCCCGTAGTTCCTTCCCTTTTTGTTGCAAAGACTTAAAGAGGTCAGCCACTTTAGCACCAAAGAGGGCTGAGTGGTCCAGGGGGGCATCTAGGAGCTTGGCTCTGAAGTCATCCGGGTGGGCTGCAGGTGCATCCAGGAGAATCTCCTTAACATGGAAGCTGCAGAAGTAGTCATGGACCTGTTGGGATTTGCTTTCACTTGACCTGAAGGAGAAATGTCTTTGTCTAAGTACACCTTAAGGATACACTGAGAAATCCATTGAGCAATAGTCACTTTGGACATTGGTTTGCCTAGAAAGGGTTTAGCATATGAAACAAATAACTGATCGGACTTGCGAAAAGCCTTAGTTCTGTGCAGGTAGAACCTCAATTGCCTGTCTACATCCAACAAATGAAACTTATACTCACCCCGTTCTGAAAATTTGAAAAAAACAGGAAGGTTAATCATCTGGTGAATACTGTTTTCAGAAGCAACCTTTGGAAGAAAAGAAGGACTGGTACAGAGAAACACGCTATCCATATGGAAGATCATATATGGAGCTTTGATAGATAATGCTTGAAGTTCTGATACCTTCATAGCCGAGGCGATAGCCACTAGGAAGGCCGTTTTCCATGATAAAAATTGATGGTCCACAAATGCTGTGGGCTGGAAAGGTGAAGAAACCAGAGCCTGTAAGACAAATGTGAGGTCCCAAGGAGGAGTAGGATCCTTCACCGGGGACCCTAAAAGAAAAGTACCCTTAATAAAGGATTTGCACATTCTAGAAGAGGCTAACAAAACCATATTTCCCCAATATGAAAGTTGGAAATGGCAGCCAGTTGAACTTTTATCTTAGAAGAGCTAGCGTCCTGATGAACTCTACTTGCCAAAAACTCCAATACCGCCAGGACTGGAGCTGTGAAAGGATCCAAGTCTCTTTGAGAGGCCTAAATAGAGAAACATTTCCATTTGCTATGGTAAAGTTTCCTGGTGGATGATTTGTGAGCCGCCAGCAGAAGAGTCTTGACTGGTGAGGATAAATCGGGAGTCCTAGCTACCAATGGAACTGGAGGAGCCGGGCAGTGAGCTTCAGACTGACCAGGTTTGGGTGAGGAATCTTTGAGGGGTGAGAGATGAGATCCAGTATTGGATCCAAAATCCAGGGCAGAGCTAGAAGATGAGACCAAAGGAAAGGAAACCAGACTTGTCAAGGCCAGAATGGGGCAATGAGGATCACTGTGCTCACCACCCTGCAGGCTTTCTGAAGAAATTTTGGTATAAGAGGTAACAGAAAGTAACCATAGAGAAGACTGGGAGGCCAAACATGGACTAGAGCATCCCTGGGGGTTTTCCCCTGCAGAGGGATCAGAGCGAAGAACTCGCTGCACTTCGCATTGGAAGGAGATGCGAAGAGATCACAGCACAGCAGACCCCACTCTAGGAAGATCTGCTCCACTACAGAAGGATTCACAGACCACTCATAAGGCATCAGAATAGTCCTGCTCAGCTTGTCCGCTAGTATGTTGGACCATCCCAGAATGTGCGTTGCTACCAGAAATTGGATGGTGGAAATCGCCCATTCCCACACTCTCATGGCCTTGCGACAAAGGGGGTAAGATCTGGTTCCTCCCTGCTTGTTGGTGTACTAGACTACCGACATGTTGTCTGACTGTATTGCAATAGTTCCCAGAGGGAGAAAGGCATGAAGGGCCTGCGATGCTAAAAGGACCGCCCTCATCTCTAGAACACTGATATGCAACTTGGTCTCGTTCAGGGACCATGTGCCTTGGACTGTCCTTCCCGAACAATGTCCCCCCACCCTAGCTGGGAGGCATCTATGGTTATCGTGGCTTGGGGAGGGGTTGTAATACAGGGGTTCCCTCGACCATGTCATAGTGCATCCACCAGAGGTGAGATTCCCTCCAAGCCCTGCTTATCTGTATCGGATGAGCTAATGGCACATCTAAGGGACCATTGGACTGCTAATGCCCACTGAAGTACCCGTATGCGAAGACGTGCACAGGGAAGAATCATAATGGTGGCTGCCATAGAAAAAAGAGCTCGCAATACCACCTCTGCAGAGGGGAGATGAGGCTGAATAATAAGAGATGCATGGAGACATAAGCTCTGAACTCTCTCCGGGGTGAGGAAGATCTCCATCTGGATGGTGTCTAATCTTGCTCTGATGAATTCTAGAATTTGAACCGGGTTCAGAGATGATTTCTTTGTGTTGGCTGTGATCCCCAAGTGACTGGTTAGCCTCAAGAAATAGTCTCTGGCTTGACAAAGTAGATGCTTGGTGGGGGCAGTAAGGAGCCAATCATCCAGGTATAGGAAGACCTGTATACCCTGATGTCTTAGGTGAGCCACTACAACTGCCATGACCTTGGTGAGCACTCTGGGGGCTGTGGTAAGACCAAAGGGGAGGGCTCAGAAGTGATAAGGATTGTCTCCTAACTGGAAGTGGAGAAACCTCCTGGAATGTCTGTGCATCTTTACATGATAGCACGTGTCCTGGAGGTCTATTGAGCACATCCAGTTGTTCTCCTACAGATAGGGCAGGATGGATTGCAGAGTGACCATCCGGAACTTTTCTTTGGCAACATTCAGATTCAAGGTGGAAAGATCCAGGATAGGTCTTAGGTCCCCCATCTTTTTTGGCACTAAAAAGAACCTGGAATAAATGCCTGATCTGGATTGATCTGGGGGGGGTTGAATGACTCACTTTTTTAGCAGCTTTTCTATTTCGACTGCTGCAACCTTCCTTTGCATGGGTGGAACATCTGGGAGGTGTTTTGGGGGAATAGGTGGTAGCATGAAAGGAATGGAATATCCTCTGGATATGATTTGTAGCCCCCAACAGTCTGTTGACACAGACTCCCACGGCATTAGGTGCAATGAAAGACGACCCCCGACTGCCTTCAGAGATGAGCAGTCAGGCAATCACTCAGGGCTGCTGCGTGGACCTGTCCAAGAAAGATTCTTGCGACCCAAAATTCCTCAGACCCCCTCTACCTTTGGGCTGGCGTCTATCGTAACCCCCTCTACCTCTGGGGGATGATGAGTCCTGAGTGTCCCTGGAGTACTGAGACTTTCGGAACCACATCTTCTTTTGCCCTCGCTGATTCCTTGAGAAGGATGTTTGAGGGACAGAGAAGCAGATCACCATGGCAGACAGCGTCTTCCCGTCCTTCTCACTCTGGACCAGTGTCTCACATACGGTCTTCCCAAATAGAGAAAAAACATCATAAGGGGCATTAGCAAACGATGCCTTGAAGGGTTCCATAAACTGACATTGCCAGAGCCAGGTGTGACGCTTTATAGCAACGCCGGAATCGGCAGCCCTTGCAGCTCCTTTGGTAGCATGCGAAAGGAGGCATATGGACACGATCAAAACGCTTTGAGAGTGGCCATCTGCACAGAGAATGCTTGCTTATTTACCGGTAACATAGACTCCATGGGCAACTCAGCCACCTCCTTGACCAGGTCATGCTGCAGTCAGATAACGGAAGCCAAACAATTCAGCACCCTTATAGAAAAGGTAGCTGAAGTGTAAACCCACTTACCCAGATGGTCCATCGTCCTGGACTCTCGGTCCGGAGGATAAACTGTAGAACTCTCCTGAGCCAGTTCTTTCTTAGTGGCAGCTGCCACCACCATAGTGTCTATCGGGGATCCCCTACTCCAGCTGGTCTTATCGGAGGGGGAACTCAAAATTTTATCAGGACGCTTTGGAATAGGCTCCACGGTGTCCGGTTCCTTCCATGCTCGCATTGTGATGAGGTCCACTAATGGATCTGCGGGAGAGGACACACAGGAGGTAGATGGGCTTATGTCAAAAGCCTCCAGGAACACAGACTCATCTGAGGTTGGCTTTGGGGCAGACCACCATCCCCTCTGGAGAAGGAGTTACATTATGTCTCCAAATGAGACATCATTGGGGGGGGGTGATCTGGGGGAGCCTTCCCCTTCCTCCAAGTCGGTATATTTGGTGAGGGACTCTGGGGAGGAGTCCAGGTGCCTCCTTTTGCACATGCGTTTGCGAGGCACCTCCTCAGTGGGGCTCTCTGCGGGGGACTCGCAAACAGAGGTTTGCTCTCTAATGGGCGCTCCCTGGGGCACATCAGGCATGGGCTGTCCCTGCGAGGACAGGATGGTCGGCGCCGTACCCAGAACTGAGTGGATCAGGGCGGAGTCTGATGAGGAGACAGTCAGAGGCCTTGATCCACTCGAGAGGACCCTCTCCACCGTGTCGAACACCAAAGAAAAGTAGAACGCAGGTGTAGGCAGGAATACAGGAAAGAAAGAGAAACTAACTTGCCCAAAAGCTAACACTTACCCAAACAATTCTACCAAAAATGCTCAGAGCTCGAGACCATGCTGCTGGCTTGAAAAGTGGCAAACGAGATCTGAGGGAAGGAAGGAGAAGGAGTGGTATTATGGGTAAGGAGAGGAGCTTGGAGCTTGGATCAGAAGCTGGTGAAGCAGCCGTCTCGGGCCCAATCCAGATCCGAATACCCACAGGTTGACGACCAAATAAAGTCAACTACTTCAGATCTCATGTTTAGTATTTGTACAGCACTTATGATTTTGTCTACCTTGTTTTAAAGGCATGCTTCTGCCTTCTGATTTTCAATGGTTCCTAGCATGAAAACATATAAATGGGAAGTACAGAGCCAAAGGCAGGATGAAACTGCTCAGTTAAAACAACTGCACATACAAAACTATGTAACCAAGATTACACTTCCTCTTTAAATGACATAGCACACCCAAATTTTGTAAGAAAAGCACATGCTGGAAATAGCATTATTTACTTACAGGCTTGTTTTTCACTGGGTTAAATGAATCCATACAGTTTTCAGTCACATTCTTACATCAAACACTCATGTGACTCCTATGAACACAAGATTTAACTAATAATCATTCATATTTCTTAAGTGCCACACAACCTTTCACATCCCCCAAACTTGCCAGAAAATATCAGAGTTTATTTCGAAATAACTGGGAGCCATGAAATCGAAAGTGATTTCTTTAAATCACAATGAATTTATTTATTATTTTACCTTTTCATCCCGTCCAGCTCACTGATGAACTAGCCTTTCATCACTGTACACTATAAGCTCCACTGTATCATCAACAAGCAACATCAAAGAAATCAATGTCAAAGCAATGACCGCTTCTGATACCATGGAGAGCACACAGTACAAGGTGTGTGAGCTCCATGTACAAGAAAGGTAAACAAAAAACAGCACAGTAATTCAGCTTTCAGTTCCTTGCCATATTCCTGCTTTTCCTCCATGACTGAAAAGTGACAACTCCGTTGGAGACTCAGACAAGATTTAATTTTTGAGAAAACAAGAAAAAGGAAACAAAGAACATTAAAACATTTGAGGCAGTCAGTGACTAGATCATGTAAATAAACAACCAAAGCAGAAGATAAAACTTCAGAGTAGTACAGACCAGAGATGGTGTCTGATCACTTTCTCAGGTTCTGGGTTGTAATTTGTTCTGCATACAAACTTTGACAATGACTCTGGAATGTACTTTCATACTTTGTTATAGTTTAGAGTTTGTTTGCCTACTTTTTTTAAATATATTTATAAAAAAATCTCACCTGTCAGACTACAATAAAGTATCAAAGTTATTTTTTTCCAAAGAAAGGGTTATTTATAGGGATGCTAGTGACAGGGGAAGAATAGTTATTCCTGTTTGCCTCCCTCAAGCCCTTGTGACTCTCCTGTATAGGAGGATTTGAGGAACAGTGTTCTTGCGGATGCAAAATGGAGGACAGGCCTCCAATGTTGACACATGGTGGGGGCAAACTATGCCTCAGGCACGTGCTCACGAGTGGGTGACAGACCCGACACAAGAGTGAAAGTACCGATGATGTCAACAGCAGCACGTATTCTACAAGCGCACTTCACTTCCAGCAAGGGAAAGGTGAAACCAGGTGTAATGCAAAGTGTGTGAATGAAGATCCAGTGTCTATCACAGCCTGCTCTACTAAAACAGAGTCTCCGATCCTGTAGGAAGAGAAGGAAATAGCCTCTTCAATGGCCATGTGATGGAGAATGGGTTTGACAGTGCTAGAATGTCAGGACAAATTCTTGAAAGTGCTAACTATGGAGCAACAGCAAAAACAGGGCCTCACATATACATAAAATGGTGATTCACAACATAGCGGAATACCCAGTTCCTAAAACAAAGGAGTTGTGTATCAAAGAGGTCCAAAAGTGTCTAGAACAAAGCAAATCTATGAGGAGACAATGAAAAAGGGAAGAACTGCTAACTTATAAATACTTACTAAGGTGTTTTTGCTTTGTTAAATTTCTGACTTGGTGGGAACAATGGAACCCTATATAATGAGGTTGTATTTTCTCTTTGTTCAATGAATACAGTATCATTAACAACATCTGAAACAAAAACAATACACAGATGTAAGAGACATATAGATTTAGGTTATTTGGTGTTGACATTGTATAACTGGAATTTAGAAAAATGGTAAAGATGGTAAAGATATATTAATGAAATTGCCAATATTGTTTTTTTATGTTAGCATATGGAATAATGTAATTTACTACATGTGCCAGCTGTGGACAGGACAATATTGGCATCATGCATGAGCCAATGTTGCATGGTCATAGAAAAGCATGACAAAAAAGCGTTTTCCCAAAAAACAAAACAAAACAAAAAGTACAACTGTACACCTGATGCAGGCTTTCATATTTTATAGGTTCATAGGTTCATAGGTTCATACTAGGCTATCTGCCCGAGGGCATTTACAAGCCTAGCCCATAGTTTTGTGGCTTACGCCACCCCTTTAGTATGGGGAACTATACCCATTATTTTGCTGTGCCTCTGTTGAGCAGTGACACTGAGGTAATCCCTGGGGTATATCTGCGATCTCCCATCCATTGGTCAAGATTTCTCTTGAACAAGGCCAGCGAGGTGCTCTGCCTCACATATACCGGGATTTTATTCCACAGCATAGGGAGTCTTTGGGTGATGAATCTATCCCTCCAGCACGTCCTATTAATAGCCGTGTCGAGGTTTAAGTCTCCCGCCCTTGTGGCTCTGACGGATCTAGATTTTTGAGGTGAAGCATATTCATCAAATCTGGGTTTGACATGGCCTTGTATGTTAGGCAAAGGTCACCTCTGAGCAAGCGGTAAGCAACTGAATAGAGCTGGAGTTCTTTCAGTCGGGCAGCATAGGACAGATGTTTGAGACCCTTTATCCTTTTGGTGAGGAACTTTTGTGGCCTCTCCAGCTGCTGCAAGTGTCGGGTCAGATACATTCCGAATGGGGCATTGTACTCAATCATTGGTCTGATGAGTGATGAGTATAGGGAGACTATGACCTCCCTTGATCTAGATGAGAATCCCTTCATGATAAGGTGGGCAATGTAGAAGGTCTTCCTAACTACTTTAGCTACATGGGTGTCGAATGACAGACTACTATCAACCTGGGTCCCCAGGTCCCTGATAACTTCTTCTGTACTCAGTGGATTGCCACCTATTTGGTAGCTAGGGGTAACCTTGTTTTTCCCGAAGGGTATGACTATGCATTTTTGGCATTTAACTTTAGGCCATGGCTCTGGCACCAGTTATCCGTTTCTGTGAGACCCTTCTGAAGGATATCTGTGTCAGATGTGTTTTCTACTATGGCGCCCAGTTTGCAGTCATCTGCAAACTTTGTCAGCCATAACCCTCCTGTGTTTGCTTGTACTTCGGAAAAGTAGATGCCAAACAAGAGTGGGCCCAGGACTGAGCCCTGTGGTACACCACTTGTGACAGGCTTTGAGTCTGACATGGCGCCAGCAACTCTGACCCTGTGGGTTCTGTCACTCAGCCAGTTTGCAACCCATCTTGTGATGTATGGTATTTTTCATGTATTATACATGAAAAAACTTTATTAGGAAAGGATTAAAGTTTTTTAATGCCCTTTGGAAGGATAAATATACAATTCTCTTCTAATATCTAATGCTCTGATTCCTAAATCTATCAATTCACTTGTATACATTTGGTCTGGGCACTTCTAGCTATGGCTATGAAGGTAATTATCCTAAAATGGAAAAAAGTATGTTTCAGCAAATGTCCCAGATTTTACTAAAATTGCCACTGCTATGATTTCATTAATCATTATAATTAAAGGACACCGATAATGATAAAAAGGTAATCTTAAAATCAGGCAACTTAACATTTTTTAGTACTTTACCAAAAACACAATCAAAGCTCACTCTGGAAGCTCCAAATGAGGGCTAAAGAACCACAGATATAAATCCCTTGATGTAAATCCACAGATGTGAATCCAAGGTTAGTTGAAATAACCAGTAATGATTCCAAAATGCGAAATAACTCTTTAATAACGCTTGAAAAAATCCAAACAAGTACGTTTTCGAACACCTTCTTCAGCAAAAGACAATTACAAGGCACAGAACTGAAAGTGAGAACAGCCTGCTAAGAATCTGAGATATTTCCTGAATGCCGGCTTTATGGAGATGTGGAGATAGCCTCCTTTATGTCCAGGGTTGCCATGAAGGCCTAAGAAAGAATGAGGGGAAAGACTATGGGTAGGGTGTACATCTTGAAGGAGGGGACCTTTAAGAACAGGTTGAGGTGGGAGAGGTTTAAGATAGGCCTCCATGGTCCTTCCTTCCTGGGGACCAGAAATATTCTGGAATAGTATCATTTCCCTTGAGAAGGAGTACTGATTCAATGTTACCTTGATGCAGCAGGTTGTTTAAGACCTGATGGAGAAGGGGCATTTGGGATTCAGGTGGTTGTGGCATGACCAGTCTTGGAGGAGGGGAGAGCCAAGTCATGAAGTAACCCTCTTGCAGGATGGAGAAAACCCACTTGTCTGATGAAACGAGGGACAACACAGGGAGACAGTGAGAGAGACGGGTGGACAGAGGAAGGGATGGAGGTGGTGGGGGAGTGGAGATGTGGCAGGCAAAGGGAGGCCTCTGGCTAGCTGGCTGAGGTGTCCTAGGCTGAGTGGAATGTCTTCTGGGGGGTCTTCTAGCCCTGGTAGGGGCTGAAGGCCTGGAGGTCTTTCTTATAAATTGAATCTTTGCCGAATAGTTCCTCTAGAACTTAGGGATAGGAGAGACTAGGAGATGCTTGAGGTCCCGCAGTTCCTTCCCTTTTTGTTGCAAAGACTTAAAGAGGTCAGCTACATTAGCACCAAAGAGGGCTGAGTGGTCCAGGGGGGCGTCTAGGAGCTTGGCTCTGAAGCCATTAGGGAGGGGCTGCAGGCGCAGCCAGGAGAATCTCCTTAACATGGATGCTGATGCAGCTGACCTGGCTGAGGCTTCAGCTGCATCGTACCCACACCTAAGGGAGTGCGTGTTCACCTGAGAGATCAGCCCTAGCAAGGAAGACAGGGATGCTTTAGCAGCACAGTGAGGGATGTCACTCAACTCCTTGGAAGCTTTGTCCAGCAGAGAGTATTTAGCCATGTGAGACTAGTAATTTGTTGCCCTAAAACCTAGGGTGGCAGAAGTGTAAATATTCTTTCCCCACCTCTCCATAGCCTTGCTGTTCTTATCTTCAGGGAGAACAGTGGTGATAGGAAGGAGCTTTCATGCCCTGTCAGAGGAAATGGAGATAGTGGCAGGGTTTGCTGGAGGGCACTTGAGCAAGAATTTGTCTGAGTCAGGGACCCTGTATAATCTAGCCACCCCTGTGAGGCACAGGTGGTTGGGAATCTGAATTAGTGGATGCAGCAGCAAATGCATCCAGAAAGGCAGGCTGAACAGGTGGAATAGGTGAAGGGTTAAGAGACTCCATCTGTATAAGATCATAAAATCTCTTCTGTTGCTCAGTCATGTCTGAGCATTCCCACTTGAAGTGGTCTCTCATCAAGTTAACAGTGTCACTGAAGGTAAGTCTTCCACTGGGGAATCAGGCTCTGCAGAGGTTTCCTCAAGAGATATATACCCCAGGGGGGATGAGATCTGGAAAGAGTAGGACAGGGAATCCTCCGAGGAGTCAGGCAACTCCTCCTCTGCTGGCTGAGTCACAGTCCTTTCAGGGATGGAGGGTCTGGGACTTAGAAGAGGTGGAACAGCAGGACCAGCTTCAGTGGAAGGCCTAAGGGCCATGAAGGCATTATATAAACTTTGGCTAAAGGTCTGCCAATCAGGTAAGGAATCAGGAACTGAAGAAAGATGTCTAGTCTTTTGTTTCTTTTTAGAAGGCCTAGCAGGCATCTGGCTGACAGTAGGCCTAGGGATAATCAGTGGGATAGCAGAGGCCGAGTCCGAAGCACCCATCAAAGGCACTGGTTCCCCCCGGCGTCTGTAGCAGGCACTGGTAAGTCCTCCCTGGACATGTCGTCTGCTCTAGATTGTGTGGCCTTCTGTAAGGTACCCACTGTATCTGCTGTGCTGGATGCCAGGTCCTCAACCAAGATGATGATGGCTACAGGCTGAGGAACGGCAGAGGAATTTGCAGTGGAAGTAGTAGGCTGCATGGACTTGGCCCTTTTCCTTGGCAGTTCAGATGGGGCATTGCAGCCAATCTGTCTTAAACGCTGATTCTCGCGGTACAAATTAAAAGCCTGTAAATGGCGACGAAGGGTGTTAGGGATGAATGATTTGGAGATGATGCAGTTCTTATAATCGTATAATTGTGTTCCCTATCCAAACAAGAAAGACACTGATCATGTCTTTATGGGGAATCTGGTGACCACAGTTGTCCGGTAAGAGTAAGTGCATGAACAGATTATAAACTATACAAAAAAAGACTGAAAGAATCTCCCAACGGGGTACTTAGCTTGTTTAGATTCAGATCCGACATCTGCGAGTTAGCAGGAATTCCTGGTGTACAGCTGGCGGCTGAAAAGTTTTGAGGGCTGGTGTGTGCAGACATCACCTTTATGGCCCATATTCCTGCCTCCACATCAGACATCCGACGCACCACGAGGGACTGAAAATCTTTGGAAACTTGGCCGGACAATCTGATCGGAAGAAGGGTAAAACCACTAGTAGAATACTGCAACACTGAATAATAGGACATCTCTTCTTACATTACTGGAGTTTATAGTAATAAAACAGATCTGAAGTACTAAAACAATTACTGCAGAAGCACCCACACTGAAATATTTTAATCTGAGTACATTAATCACAGGTAAGAAGATGCAAACCATAACAGAAAAGTTGTAGTAATTTTACAAGAAGATAAACTAGACACATTTGGATGCAGAGTCTTGTAAGACTGTCAGAAAATATATGCTCATTTAGAAATGTCCAAGGCATCACAGATCAAGTTTTTTTGCAGTAGTATGACTTACACGTGAAATGTTTGCCGGGAAAACAGACACATACAGCAGATATGCCAAGTCATTCATGTCTGCTACAGCTACAAGCTTTGCTGGGTGCTTAACTGGAAATCACCTTGGTAGTTCCACTCTCACTTCTGACTGAAAAGAACATTAATGAGGTGCAACAAAAGTTTCAGAAAATCCAGACATGCAAATGCCTTGGGAAGTGCTTTCTGAGACTGGCCAAAAACGATGTGCTGTGAAGAAAAAGAGAAAACTATTTTTTATTTAAATAAATTGTATACAAGGGCAGCCATTTTAAATGTCAAAGACCTACTTCAGTGTCTAAAAATATGGACACTGCATGGCCAAAAATTGGACTTGAATATACCAAGTTTGTGATGGCCATTTCTCAGACCCTTTCTCCAGCGTATGGTAATCTCAGAGTTTGGTATTTACAACTTTGGGGGGGTACGGAACCCCCCTCCCTCCACACTGGGGGTGCAGGGGAGCTTCACCCCTTTAAAATAGTTTTTAAGGAAAACAGCAATGTTCAGTATTCACTCTTCTGCATTCTGAATCTATTTGTCAGTGTGTTGACACTAGGCATTACGAGTGCTATAGGGAGTCATATATAAGGCTTGTTGTTCAAGGCTGTTAAACTGAAAGAGCCACATCAGTCAGAATACTTAAGCCTCACTTAAAAAGTGAAGTATAAACAAAAAGATTGTAATGCCTTATTTTGGTCAGGTATAACTGCGAAAATAGATCAAAAAGCCCAGAAATGTGCTATGTACAATGCTTATCAAAACAAAATTCATAAGAAGACAATTTTTGTATTCATTTCCAGGAAGATAAAAGAATAAATGTAGAAGAGAGAGCTGTCTCAGACCACTATCGGACTCTGTCAGACTACCTATTCATGAGAGAGGATAAACGTTACGGTATTTATTTTCCAGCCATAGAATCACTCCTCAGTTACCTGGAAATGGGTCAGCCAGAATCTGCATAGCAACTGCATTATCAACATCTTTTAAATTAGTTAGGTGTTCCACAGGGATCAATTTCTGAACCACTTTTATACAACACTCTTGTAAACAAAGCCTAGGGGCCAATACCTGGATCAACAATACAAGTCATGCTGATAGCATAATACTATCCCCAGAGTTAGCAGAATTAAACTCTAGAAAGATCTGTCCAAACTCTTCTGCTAGCTCAAGGCTAACCATTTAACAACTGTTCCTCAAAACTTATATTCTGGATATCAGAGTCTCAAATGTTTCCACTGCTTGATAATTGTGCCATAGAAGACTCAGATGATGAGGGTGCACAGAACTTTAGATAGTTTGGTGGTCAGAGACAAAAAGGGGCAAAAAGTCTTGCACCCACTGAAGAAGGTCATGCATGAGCTGACTGTACCTCCCCATTGCCCACTCCAGCACATCCTTGTCCGGGTCTCAAATCTCACTCCTTTCATGGCTTTCTAGGTTGTAGTATGTCATGGTGTCAACACGACTGGAGCCATCACCCTGACCTTGTGAAGACATCCTTGGGGACACAAAGGATGAGTGTGGTCATTCCCTGACTTGGAAGAATGTGGTTAGGCTGCTCCTGAGATTTCTGCACTTGTGTAAAAAGGAACATAAATGGAAGTTTAGAAAAAAAATAAATGCAACATAATGCATAATTAAAAGAACAAAGAGAGGGGGAAGGTGAAAAACATAAAATGGAGACAATAACTTCAATCACAATTAGGTGTTACATCATTTCATATTTTACTGACAGTGCTTAAGAGTCTAATAAAGATATGAATGAAATGGTGCTACATTTTATACTAAGAAAATATTATGCAATATGGTAATGATATGTATAGCTTTGAAATGTTACTGATATTAAAAATTGGTGCAATTATGTTTTATTACTCATATCTGAATTACTTTAAGAAAAAAGCTATTTTCATTTTATTTTCAAACAGCATGCTTTGCTTAATACTACATACTGATTTCACAGGCATGAATAACGTTTGTGTACCCACAAAAATCCTCAGCCTGTCAATCAGTCTTTGGGCTTGACTTCTTTTGTAACTGATATCCTCTACAGCTACAGAAAGAAAAAAGGGACATGTGGATGTTTACTTATCATATATGTACAGTTAAATATATAATACATTTAGTAAACAGCACAGCAGGCCTTTATGCACTGCATGCAAATGCCTAAGGAGGAATGCCATCTGTTTATTCAGTGACAATGTTTTGCTTCATATTGCTACTTCTTCCTAATGTTATTTACTGCAAGTAAGCTCTGAAGGAAGTCATGACTTCATCTACTATGACACATTTGTACTAGCTCCAACTTATCTAGTTGGGAGTGGGGTACGTCTTACAACTTTTGCACTGTTATATATGTGTTAAGTGTGTGCAGCATGTCTTGCACGGACTACCTATGTTTTCCTAACTTAATAGAATCAAAGGCAGCTGTAAGGAAGACACTTTTTAATTTAAAAACAATTTGAACACTTTGTATGCAGTTCATTAATTTGCTAGTTTGCTCCCCACCCCACTCTACCTAGGGTGTGGGGTTATTCTGGTCATCCATCTTGTATGTGCATCAAGTACTCTGGAAGTAATGATGGGCTTACAAAACTAGCACATTAACAAATGATTTGTGGCTTACAATGAGCATGGCATTTTGTAAAAGCGTTGTGAATGTCATATAAATAGACCTTTCAGTAATAACTTCTTTATATTTTTATGTGCATATGCAAAAATAAACATCTATTGCTCACTCTTTTTTAACGTCTCCAAGTCTTTTGGGTTTCTAATACCATGACGGGAATGGATCCCATTCCCAAGTCAGTACGATTAAAGTTCATGAAATTAGTATTGTTTTAATCTTTGATATCAGCCAAAAGTACACTTCCCAGCACCAGCAATGTGCCCAGGAATGACTCCTTCTGCAATTCATGTGTAGTTACATGTATTGGTAACATATCTAAGTAAGACTGTAGACTCTTTTTTATAAGACCCATTGCTCCTACTACTATTGGAACTGTCTGGGTATCTTTCTCCCACATTGCTCTCATTTCTGCCTGCAGATCCTGATATTTTATGACTTTGTGTCTCTCTGTATGCAAGACACTGTAGTCACTGGGTGTGGCAATTTCAATGATCAAAGCTACTTACCACTATATCTGGTTTTCTAGCATCTATCTTTTGACCTGCTAGTATTGGGTGATCCCATGTGATGTAAACTTAAAGAACCACTATGGGAAAATAATTAAAACAGATATATTTTTTAACTTTTCCTTAAGTTTAGCTCATTGCAAACCTGTATGTACCAGACAGAAGTAGTCACTACTAATTTTATTCTATTTGTACCCCTGACTGCCCTCCTGGGGGCAGACATCCTGATGAGAATTAGTTTTGTTGTAAAGAAAAATCTAGCCCATAATACACTGCAAGTCCAGTGTATTTGAGATGTTAGTGCCCATAGCTGTAGTGTCACATTACTGTTCCATTCACTTAGAATGGAAGAACTGAGATGAGAAGCTATTTTTCAGAGGCCTCAGTAAACACATAATTCACTGTCATGCAGCGCCTCTTACAAATGTGTTTGCTGCTGATGTGTTACACATTCTGTGAAAAAAAGCTTCCAGAAATAGCAGCTCTTTGCTGAGTTTTCAGCCTTTTTTAAGCATTTAACTTTGATATGCCTCAGTTTCTTCTTCAGTTATTCCTCCCATTTTTTCTGATGCTTTGTGGCTCATGTTTCCTGTGTTTTTCAGCCACTTCAATACCATAATGTTTGAACAATCTCCAGTGCAACAGTCTTGCCAAATTATTATGCCTTTGAGTATACAGCCCTTCTGCTATTAGTATGTCACAACCAGCAACGAGATGTGCAACTATTTCCAATTTGGTTTTACATAACCTACATTTGTCTGTGTCTCCCACATGTTCAGTGGACTTGGTAAACCAACATGCATGTAGCCCACTATCTTGGGCCACCAATATTAACCTTTCATCTCTTGGTTTGAATTCACCTCTCCTTAACCATTCCTGCTTATGTTCCTGATCAACATGAGGTTCTTCCATAAGTTTTCTATACTTGCAACTATATTTATGCATTTTCCACATTCGTTGCCTTCTCATCTGCTCCTTCATCTTATATTCTTTCTTTTGTTTTTTTTGGCACATTCAGTTGCTGCTCAATTTTTATCTACTTCTGGTTTGATTTCCATTCCTGCTTGATACAGCTATGTTTCTGCTAGATTAAGCAGAGAAGTCATCTTAGATTTATTCTCCTCATGTTGCAAAACTTTCACTATGTTTGGGTCTTATGAGGTCAGCAGATATGTGTGGAGTCCCATGATTGCAGATCTATACATGTAATCAACTTCAAGGAGGCCCATCCCTCCTTCAGAATGGGGAACAGATAATCTTGATATGCACTGATTTTTATAACTCAATTTGGTGAGCATGAAGCATCCTTCTTATTTTCCTGTCTAATCTATCCAACACGTTTTGGGGCCAGACAATCACTCCAAAACTGTAAGTTAGGACAGCAACAGCAAATTGGTTTATAGCTTGGATTTTTTCCTAGATGCAAATGCTGTTTTCAGGATTAATTTAAGTCTTCTAAAGTATTCCTTACTAAGTTTTATTCGCATTTGTTCATGTTTTATTGTTGATCCTTCATCAGTTCCCAAATACTTATACACTCCCTCTTGCTCAAGTTGTTTTATATCACATTCTTGTCACAAACTGATGTTTTCCTGGTGCTGCAGTTTTCCTTCTTTAAAGGTTGCTTTTGCACATTTATCAAGACCAAATGACATTCTTATATCATCTGAAAAAGTTTTGACAACTTGCAGTTGTACTTTCAGTTCCTCATCTGATGAGCTATACAATCTTAAATCATCAAGAAAGAGAAGATGAGAAGTCTTTACACTTTGTTGTTTTCTAGGAGCCAAATTATAGCCAAGGGCTAAGCTGTTCAGTAGATGGGTTAAGGGCAAGGCAGAACAGCAGCGGTGATGGAGTCACACTGGAATTTCCCCTTTTGAATTTTTATCCCTGGGATAATAATTTGTCCTTTATCATGGCTTAATTGCATGGTCTGCCACTGTTTCATGGTCACTGTAATGTAGTCAATCAATGCAGGGTGTATCTTACACATTTTAAGCATTGTTTTTCTCAGGGCAAGTAAACACTTGCCCAACTTGGGGAATAATATCCTTTTCTCCACTGCAGTGTTATCCCTGAGTTGGTATATATAGTTAGGGGGCCCATCTAAGTGGGTTTCAGTGTGTTTTAATGTAGTTTTGGGCAAGTGTTTATTTTCCCTTAGAAAAATGACACAGTTTGGCATTTTACGTTTCATTATTCTTGTCTTGGCTAATTTGTCTTCAGCATTATGGACTTTTGGTAATGTAAAATAGACCCATATATACAAATACATACACACATAAGTTTGCATTCATACATACGTTTCCATTTGCAGATGCCTGCATTTATGTAAAATATCATCACAACTTTACCCTACCATCATTTAATAACCTATGTAAATTTAGAGAAAAAAGGAGAAATGTAAATTAGAAGTTATGTACCTACCATAACGTTCCATGTTAGTTGTCTTCTCTCGCCTTCTTTCTTGCTGGATGGGTTCGGAGCCGATCCTCGGCTCCGACTCGGCACTTGCTTTAGCTCGAGAACTCCTTTTACCAGCTCGAGGCAACCCTATATCCCATGATGCAAGGCGGAACTACCTCAGATCTCGTTTGGCAGCTAACTGACCCTGCTAAAGACTATCCTAACATAATTAGGAACCATGGTTCCTAAAAGAAGTCCTCACAACAATGCTCCAGAGGAAGCAATCTAATAGGAACTCTCCAAGATCTGTCCAGGCCAGGGGGAAGGAGGGAGGGACGCAAGAAAGAAGGCGAGAGAAGACAACTAACATGGAACGTTATGGTAGGTACATAACTTCTAAATGTTAAGTTGTCAATCTCGCCTTCATTCTTGCTGGATGGGACCGCGTCCCTAGCACCTGTATCCCTGGTGGCTCAATGGAACAGACTCTTGAGAACTGTGGAACCAAAACTGGCCCTATCTCTGGAGGACAAATCCAACTTGTAATGAGACACAAAGGTATGAGGCGTGGCCCAAGTAGCTGCTGCACAAATAGTGTCAATGGGAAGTCTATCCTGAAAGGCTACAGAAGTGGATAGACTCCTGGTCGAATGTGCTTTTGGCTTAGAAGATAGTTGTTTGCCCTTAGAGAGTACACATAGGAAATGGTGGAAGTCAACCATCTAGATAAGGTCACTTTAGAAACTGGAAGACCTAACCTGTTTTCTGCATAGGAGACAAACAATTGGTCTGATTTTCTAATTTGTTTAGTCCTATGCAAGTAGTACCTGAGCTGACGATGAACATCCAAAATGCAGCTTCTGTTCAGCTCTGTCAGAATAGTTAGGAAAGAAAACTGGTAGATCAATAGATTGGTTAATATTAGTTTGAGATACAACCTTGGGAAGAAAGGAAGGGTTAGTTCTGAGCGAAACCCTATCCTTATGAAAAACCAGATAAGGTGAACGAATACAGAGGGCCTGAATCTCAGAAACTCTTCTTGCAGAAGTAACAGCCAGTAAAAATATAGTTTTCCACGTCAATAACTTTAAAGAACACGTAGCAGACGGTTCGAAGGAGGTAGAATTAGGGATGCCGACATTAAGTTGGGATCCCATTCCGGGGAAGGATATGTCACAGGCGCTTTTAGGGGAAAAGCTCCGCTTAAAGAGGCTTTCCATAACCTATGAGACATGATGTTATTGTCATGCAAGCCAGCATGATACTTGGAAATAGCAGACAGTTGTGCTTTCAGTGTAGATGGCGAAGATCCCGAATGAAAAACCTCCGCCAGGAAATCCAAAACAGAATGTACAGGAGCGGTAAAGGATCAATATTTCTGGCGTTTGCCCAAATCAAAACGCCGCCACTTGCTAGCATAAACAGTTCTAGTGGACGACTTTAAATAAGACACTAAAATGTCTCTGACTGAGTCAGAAATCATTGGTAGCCTGGCTAGGGAAGGAAGTGGAGCAACCAAGCAGTGAGGTTGAGAGAATGAATGGCCCGGTGCTGCTGACCCGACTGGTGGATCAAAAGATCCGAACTGGGTCCAGATGCCAGGGCTGCACCAGAAGATGATGATGTAGAGACGGAAACCAAATTTGTCGAGGCCAATATGGAGCAATGAGGATCAATTTGGCTCTCAAAGCGGTGGCTTTCTGAATGACTTGTGGAATCAATGGAAAGGGAGGAAAAGCATAAAGAAGTCCCGAGGCCAATCCTGGGTTAGAGAGTCTCTCAAGGGTTGGCCTGGAAGAGGAAATAGTGTGAAGTAATCTGGGCACTTGCTGTTTTGAGGGGTAGCGAAAAGATCGCAACAAGGGTGCCCCACTTCAGAAAAAATCTGATCCACTACAGATTGATTGAGAGACCACTCGTGAGGCATCAGAATAGATCTGCTTAGCCTGTCCGCCAATAGGTTGGACCTGCGGGATGTGCGTTGCTATCAGAAACCGCTGAGAAGAGATCGCCCATTGCCAAAGTCTGAGAGCTTCTCGACATAAGGGATAGGACCTGGTTCCGCCCTGTTTGTTGATGTACCAGACCACGGACATGTTATCCGTCTGTACTGCAATAGTCCCTGGGGGAAGAAAGCCGCCGAGGGCTTGCAACGTTAAAACCACTGCTCTGATCTCCAGGACATTTATGTGCAGGTGGTATTCTATGCGTTGCCACGTCCGTCGACCATCCTGCCCTGATTATGCCCCCCCCTCCCGATCAGAGAGGCATCCCTGGTGACTGTGGCAACTGGAGGAGGGGAACAAAGGGTCGGCCCTGATGAAGAAGAGGGGAAGATATCCACCATCGTAGATGAGCCCTGCACGACTGTGTTACCAAGATTTCGTGTCTCATGGGCAGATCGTGGTACGACCACTGCGTGAATAACATCCACTGCAGGAGGCATGTGGAAGCGAGCCAGTGGAAGAAGAACAATGGCCGCAGCCATTAGGCCTAGAACATTCAAGACAAACCTGGCTTTGATCTTGTTGCTTTGTAACAGAAGCTGAACAAATTTCTGGATGTCCAGAATCCTTTGATCTGTTAGCCTGGCTAACATTTTGACGGTATTTAACGCCTATAAAGGTGATAGATTGGCAAGGCAGCAGAGAGGATTTTTCGAAATTTACCGAAATTCCTAGACTCTTGCAAAGCTGTAGGGTGTAGTCTCTGGACCGAAGAAGCTGATGCTTGGAGGTGGCGGAGAGGAGCCAGTCGTCCAAATAAGGAAACACCTGGAATCCTCGACGTCTCAGATGAGCTGTGACCACTGCCATGCATTTGGTGAACACTCTGGGGGCTGACGTGAGGCCAATGGGCAGTGCTCTGAATTGGTAATGACTGGCTCCCAGCGGCGGAGAAACCTTCTGGGCGTCTGTGAATCTTTATGTGATAGTACGCATCTTGAAGGTCTATTGAGCACATCCAGTTGTCCTTGCCCAGAAAGGGCAGAATGGATTGCAGCGTGACCATCCGGAATCTTGCCTTTCTGACAGACTTGTTTAGTCTGCTTAGGTCTAGTATTGGTCTCCAATCTCCCGTCCTTTTGGGGACCAAAAAGAATCTTGAGTAGAAGCCGGATCCTACTTGGTCTGCCGGCACTGTTTGGATGGCTCTTTTTTCCAGGAGTTTTGAAACTTCCTGTCTTGCCAAATCCCTTTGACCGGGTGAGATGTCTGGAAGGGATTGTAGAGGTACGGAAAACCTTTCGAAGGGGATTTTGTAACCCTCGGATATGATCGACTGTACCCACTTCTCTTGTGATAGGGATTGCCAGGCTACTGGGTACAGCGAAATTCTTCCCCCGACTGCCTCCAAGGGTGGACAGTCGGGCAACACCTCAGGGATGCTGAAAGGGCTTCTCAGGAAGAGACTCCCTGTTGCCCTGGTTCTGAGGACCCCCCCCTGCCTCTAGGGCGGCGTCTATTATTGTTACCCCCTCTGCCTCTGGGGTAAACTGACCACGTGTGTCCGTGTAGCTCCTTGGGCTTTACGGAACCACATCTTCCCCTTCTGACCCTTGGGATATGGTCTAGAAGGAGTGGAAAACTGGACTCCAACGGCAGAAAGAGTTTTACCGTCTTGCTCACATCTGGTCAAAGTATCCTTCACCTGAGGTCCGAACAAAGCCGAACCGTCAAAGGGGTGTTGGTGAAGGGCCTTAAAGGGGTCCGCAAAATTACACAGCCGCATCCAGGCTTGGCGTCTAAGAGCAACACCTGTGCCTGCGGCTCTGCTCGCTCCATCGGCCGCATAAGATATGAGCCGCATGGAGGAGTTAGATATGGAATTCAGGATAGCAAGCTGAGAGGCAATCTTTTCCTGAGCCCCAGCAGCAGAAGGATCCTGGACTACTTCTCCCAGTTCCTTGAGAATATCTCGTTGAAGCCTGGTGAAGTGACAAAGGTAATTCAGCGAACGCATAGCAAAGGTCGCTGAAGAAAACATCCGCTTTCCATACCTGTCCATGGTCCTAGAATCCTTATTAGGAGGATGGACAGGTACTGAAGGATCCGCCAGTTCCTTCTTAGTGGCCGCTACCACCATAGCATCCACAGAGACACCTTTGGACAGGAACTGTTTATCCAAGGGGCCGTGATGAACTTGGATGGTCTCCTGGGGACAGGTTCCACAGAATCTGGAGCCGCCTTCCGAGCCACTACCTGCATGAGTGGGTCGAAGGCGGAGACACCCAGGAGGTGGAGGGTCGGGATCCAAAGCCTCCAGGTATACCGACTCATCCTCGGAGGGGTCAATGGAGGGCCAATTCCCCTCTGTTTGAGGAGCTCAAGGATGTCTGAAAATGAGACATCCTCAGAGGGGACCGTGGGGAACCCTCCGACTCATCTAAGTCGGTATCAGATGTAGTAGACTCAGGAGTCTGTGTGTTTCCTCTTACACGTCCTCTTCCGAGGGGTTCCCCTGCAGGGTCAGGAGAAACCTCGGAAGAGGAGGAAATTCCCAGTGGGAAACCTGGGGCGATGGATCCCTGGGCCTGAGAGCAAGAGGCTGGCAAGAGGCATCTGCAGGCACTGATGAGGGAGGAACTAGAGGGATAGACCGTTGACCAGGCTCAGAGGCCAGGACACTCCTCATCACCTCAAAGGCTCCTCTCCCGGAGACCTGAACACACCGCTCGAAGAAACAGGAATGGTCGGCTCCAAGGAGAGAAGGCTCCGAGGCCGATGTCGGCGCCGAGCTTACCAAAGCCGAAGCCCGAGAGGGAGGCGGGGTGGGACAAGGTCCGATGCCACTAGCCCCTCGGAGCCGACAGTGGAAACCCGACCGGATCCCTCCAAGGAAGGTCTCAAGGAGGAGATCGGAGCCGAAGATGACGGAGCCGAAGGATGTATCGGCTCCGCATCGAAACAGTCGCTGTCCCAAGCTCCGGCTCCAAACTCTGGTGTGGAGTCGGAGGAGGAATCTCAAGAATCGGGGCTATAGCCAAGTCTGTTGAGACGGGCTATGGAGTATTTGGGCCAGTGCCTGAGACTTCAACAGCCTGCTTACCACCCTCTCCAAATTGTGGTCAGACAGCCTGGAAGATCTCGAAGATCGGCTCCGATGGCTCCGCTCCAACAAAAGAGGAGACCCGGGCCGAGTGAATACTTAGTATCGAAGGGGACCGGGATCTCTTACGGGTCGAAGCCATCGGAGCCGAAGTCCCTTGAACCCCAGATGGAGCCGAGGATATCTCGGCTCCGATGCTGATAAAGTGTCGGCTCCAGCCGGAGCCGACAAGGCCACAGTAGTCAGGGTATCGGAGCCGGCCGCACCGAACCCACTACTCTAACAGAAGAAGTATCGACTCCAGCCGGGCCGATATCGGCTCGACGGAGCCGGAGCCACCGGAGGAGGCTTGGACACTGTAGCCTGAGCCTTCGGTGGCTTAAGAGGTTTTCCTGCCCCTGGCTTAGGAGGAGAACCTTCAGGTTTAAGTAAACCTCGGAGGATTAATTTGTTCCTCCTTTCCTGCAGGACTCTCTGGCTAAAAGCATGACACAACGACAGGAGTCCTGCAGGTGCAAAGGCCCCAGGCAATACACACAAGAAGTGTGACCGTCTGTCAGAGACATTTTCTGACAGCACTGGTCACACTTCTTGAAGTCTGAGACCTTGCCTTCTCTAGACATCCTAAAAAGGATAGACACAAACAGTCCCCACAAACACACAACTTAATCCCTACACAGACACACAGGAAGGGAATAACTTGGGGAACTAGGCCTGACTAAAACTTTAAACTGAAAACTATTATAAAAGTTTAAAAGGAAGGGAATAGGGTGGGCTGTAACTAAGTACAGGCTAATCTAACACTAAAGGGAAAAAATAAACCCCTAACTGAACTTTTTCTTCTTTAACAAGAAAAAACTTACCTCAGCTGGCAAAGGAGACCTCTTTCGCTAAGCGGCAAACGAGATCTGGGGTAGTTCCGCCTTGCATCATGGGATATAGGGTTGCCTCGAGCTGGTAAAAGGAGTTCTCGAGCTAAAGCAAGTGCCGAGTCGGAGCCGAGGATCGGCTCCGAACCCATCCAGCAAGAATGAAGGCGAGATTGGCAACTTAACATTATTACTTACTGTGTAATTCTGGCCTTCTCAACTGAACCTGGAAAACCCACTCAGCCAGTTGGTCAACCCTCTGCCTCTGTAGGTCATAACTATATTGACACTGCTGCCCGGAGTGCCTGATCCCTGTAAGGGATGCAGGTGGTCATCCAACCCCTGCCAGATGTCTATTTTTTTCACTCATTGTCAGCCTCTGCATTTTCAAGCTTCGTCAGGCATGACTACTGCAAAAGGTAGACCATGATCGTAGTCTCCTTGTATGACCAGCTTGCAGCTCAACCTAAGTGAGGAACACAAGTGCAGGACAGAGTTTCAGAAGGAGGGAACCACATCTTCTTAGGTATGACATCACCATACCTACCCAATGCAACTGCACAGGTGTATTATCCATGGAAGTTGCAGCAGTGTCCGGTGTGTTTTACTAATGCGCTGAAACAGTCATGAGGACTGTGATGTTTTAATACATATGTACACCTTATTTTGAAAAGAGAAGGGACAAAAGTGAGTAATCCATAAAATTTAACATATGTTTCACTGTGTATTTGTTTAAGCAGATGAATGCTCTGACCTGAATTCTGCAAGCTCATTATGCTGATACATTAAGTTATGCCAGCATGATTTTAAAAGCAATGCTTATGGTATTTCTTTCATAATTATTATTTTGGAACAGCATTGCATTGCTAATATTTATGTTTTTATATGGCTTCAATCAAGGTATGTGAGTGTTATGAAGTGATAAGGTGTGGCATAATGCAATGGATTTATGTGGATTAGGCTTCACTAAACTCTAACCTAAATGTTAAATCACTGCAGAGATGTATCCAAATGTTCTGGCATAGCTGTATTTCAAGGAGACATTTTATGTGCTGGTGTTTGTTCCCGTGGCCTGCAGAGTCCACCCAAAGTCATTCAATGTCTATTAGACCACATACGCCAATGCATATAACTCAATTTACAGAGATCAGCTTGGCAATGCTTCACATGCATAAAAAATGCATAAATGGGCCTGAATTTCTGTCAATAGTTATACAGCTGTCATTTGTAACAGAGCTCAGCCAAGATCAGTGGCAACTGCTGTGTGCAAGAAAGCAAGATAAAAAAATACTTAACACTTAGAAATTACTAGAAAACTATGCCAATTCAGTTCAATGGAGAACGAACTTAGATGAAACTCTTTTACTGTAATGTGAAGTTAATATGCAATTACTGTATGCTCATCTCAAAGACAGTAGTAGCAATGACAGAACTTGTGACTGTGACGTGCCATCTGGTAGTTGGACATGAATGGCAGGGTAACATGCACGAGAAAGTTGCAAGGATCGAACAGAAAACATTACATTTTGTGTTGATCAGGTTGTTACAGATAAATGCTAATACTGGAAATGATTGATGCTTACGCTGGTACCGTAACAGGGTAATGGTGGAGAAGGTTAGCAGTAGGTTTGGAAATCTGCTTTCCTTTATTAATATGAATGTCATCTACTGTTGGGATACTGTAGAAATTATTACAAACTGTTGCATTCATTTCTTATGTTACTGCTGGTATGCTTACGCTTCGACTTTACATTTCAGGGTTCTTGTTTTATGTTGCTGCAAGCATGATTTGGCAAGGGACTTGGGTGCTAAAGAGACAACCTCGGAGTCTAAAATTCTGACCAAAAAAACTTGTCCTGATACCTGCCAGTTGTCACCACCAACTTACCACATCATCATCAGCCCTAACCCTGGTTTCAATTTACTTTATCCAACCTGCTTTCATTCCCTCTGGTGAACACAACAACATTCAGTTCCTATTGAAGCTTTCAGTCCCAGATCACTGGGAAATTTTAGGTTATTACATTTTTGTGCATGTCTGTGGTGGGAGTAGCTAGGCAAGACTCTCAGTGTTTACTTTTTATGATGTCATCAAAAGTCTTATCTTAATTGTACAGCTGCTCTATTTCCTTTATTTATTGTGCATAGCTTAACTGCAAACACTATAGTCAAATACAGTTTAGTGAATTCATACACATTCTTAGCAGTTTCTTAATGTATTCCCCTTACTCTGTAAAGCAATCTCAGAATTAGTATGTATAATTATCACAGGTTGCCATACTGTACAGTCCCCATTGTGACAGTAAGGTTTGGACTTCATGTTTAAAATGAATCTATTGCTGGCATCACACATATGATTTTTTTGCAGTAGATCAGAAAGCCATTACACTTGGCTAGTATTCAGATATCAAAAACATAAAAAAAGAACCTGCTTCTACTAGTGTTTGAAACTTGCATCATCTGATGCCTTCTACAGAGCAAGTGGCAGTCGTGCATAACATCACAGCACTTACCTAGCATTTAGAAATCCACACAAAATAAAATATGAAATGAAAACTCTGTTTACTAAAGTTAGCTTTGCATTGCTCATACGCTTTTCTACAAGGTAGTAGCAACTGAGGTCAGAAAATTCCTGAAAGGCGACTTTTCCCAGAGGATAAAAAGCTCAGGTGAAACTTATGAATGACTCACTGAGAGCTACTGTGAGTACAAAAGCAACTGGAGATGGAATTTGGCTAAGACCATTGAAACTTCCTGTAAGCACCCCTCCCCTGACCCTGCAGTCAAAGCTGGGACATGGTCAGAAAGCCAGACAGATAATGTAACCAAAGACCAGAATCAAAACAAAAAATTTCTGGGACTGTCCCTTTAAGACTGCAAAGGTGTAGTAAAATATTTACCTTGGTGGATGCGTTCAGTGTTTTGTTGCAGGGATGATGATTAAGTTTCATTTCTGTAAATCAAGTTTCATTAGGGGCACTCCTGTATGATGTTTCAGGTGAAAGCATGACACAACAGTAGGGATCCAGACAGAGGAAAAACAACTTCAGCCCTTAGGAGAACCACATCCTCATGGGGTCTCTCAGGACATATGACAAATTCCTGGCTGCCAAAAGGGGTCCAAAACAAGCTGAGAGAGTCACATTATGGAACCAAGTGGTTTGGGTTATAAATGCAGTTGGGTGGAGGAACCACACATTCATACAGTGCAGAAAAACAACATGTCGGGGTGTTCCAGAGCTAAAGTGAGGCAGAATGCAGCTGTCAGTAGCTGTACCGGAGCTAAGGCAAGGAGGAATGCAGTTGTCAGTAGCAGTACGGCAGCTCAGGTGATGCAGAATGCAGCTGTCAGTACCAGCACTAGAGCTAAGGCAAGGCAGAATGCAGCTGTCAGTGGCAGTACCAAAGCTAAGATGAGGCAGAATGCAGCTGTCTGTAGCAGTACTGGAGCTGACATGAGGCAGAATGCAGTTATCAGTGGTAGCATCCGAGCTTAGGCGATGTTGAATGCAGCTGTCAGTAACATTACTGGAACTAAGGCGACGCAGAATGCAGTTGTTAGTAGCAGTATTGATAAGGGACTATATACTCTGATCTCCTTAATACCTGATGGGGAACACCTGCTCTCTATACAGGGGAGTAACTACAACATGCATAATCAGAGGTGGTGTGGACACTGGCAACTATCCACTTCAGCAGCAACCAGTTATCAAGTCAGGAAGGTTAGTGCATCTCCCCTGACAAATTCACAAACAGAACATCATTCCAGAAGTTACCTGCTTACATTTAATACATGACAATTATTAACAGGTGAAACCTCCATTTCTGCCCATCACAAAAGTTGTCCAAGTGTGCATGGTAAGTGTCCTCCACACCTTATTAGACAACATTCATTATGGTGCTCCAATGTGCCTAGTAAGTGTCATCCACACCTTATTATACAACATTCATTATGATGCTCCAATATGCATGGTAAGCATGCTCTAATGTGCATGGTAAGCATCCCCCACACCTTATTATACAACATTCATTACAGTGCTCCAATGCGCATGGTAAGTGTCCTCCACACCTTATTATACAACATTCATTACAGTGCTCCATGCAAACAGTAATTGTCCTCCACACCTTATTATACAACATTCATTACAATGCTCCAATGTCCATGGTAAGCATCCTCCACACCTTATTATATGACATTCATTACAGTGCTCCAATGCGCATGGTAAGCATCCTCCAAACAGTATTCTATGACATTCATTACAGTGCTCCAATGCGCAAGGTAAGCATCCTCCACACCTTATTATATGACATTCATTACAGTGCTCAAATGCGCACAGTAAGCGTCCTCCACATCTTATTATACACCATTCGTTACAGTGCTCCAATGCGAACAGTAAGTGTCCTCCACATCTTATTATACACCATTCGTTACAGTGCTCCAATGCGAACAGTAAGTGTCCTCCACACCTTATTATACAACATTCATTATGGTGCTCCAATGCGCATGGTAAGCATCCTCCACACAGTATTATACAACATTCATACAGTGCTCCAATGCACGACATTCATTACAGTGCTTCAATGCAAACAGTAAGCATCCTCCATACCTTAATATACAACATTCATTACAGTGCTCCAATGTCCACGGTAAGCATCCTCCACACCTTATTATACAACATTCATTACAGTGCTCCCACATCTCAGAAATAATGATGTCAATTACTCCTTCACAGGGTCATGACCAGAAACAAACAGTTCCACTGTACTAGCACAGCTAGATGATGCTGACAACAGAATGGCTGCTGATAATTATAACATAACAGTTACACTTATGACACACCTGAGGACAGTGACACACAGTCACCAAGTATAATGAGAAGATCACACGCCCCACAGCAGGTACACTGCAGGAAGAGACACAGGATCACACAGTCAGGTACTCTGCAGGAAGAGACACAGGATCACACAGTCAGGTACACTGCAGGAAGAGACACAGGATCACACAGTCAGGTACACTGCAGGAAGAGACACAGGATCACACAGTCAGGTACACTGCAGGAAGAGACACAGGATCACACAGTCAGGTACAC